>NC_134895.1:7569066-7609066 GCF_041734735.1 Babylonia areolata | reverse complement strand
TGTGTGTGTGTGTGTGTGTGTGTGTGTGTGTGTGTGTGTGTGTCACGTGCAGCAACTACAACTTCACCTCGGACGGCTTCTACCCGTCGTCCAACACGGGCAACCTGGTGCTGGCCCAGGGGGTGAGAGGGGGCGTGGACTGGATGCGGAAGCTGGCCTTCCGGTACCGGCGCATCAAGGAGATCTACACTACGTACCGCAACAACGTGGCAGGTAGGTGGTCACGTCCCGTTTCGCCTACAATACAATACAATACAATACGACACAATACAATACAATACAACACAACGCGATGCAATACAATATAATGCAATACAACACAATGTAACACAATGCAGTATAATGCATGCGATACAATAAAACACAACGCGATGCTTTGCAATACAATACAATGCAATACAATACACCGCAATACAATGCAGTATAATGCATGCAATACAATAAAACACAACGCGATGCAATACAATATAATGCAATACAACGCAATGCAATACAACGCAGTGCAATAAAATACGATAGAATACACGTACAATACAACGCAATGCAATATAATACAACGCAACGCAATACAATGCAATGCAATGCAGTACAGTGCAGCACAATACGATACAATGCAATCCATATTTATTCGTCCACTTGGAATTGTGTGCATCCACAACTCCCCTTACACAAAGTTTTAATTCTCAGCCCACACAGCCAAGTCCAACACTCTCACTGCATGGCAAAAGGTTGGAGACAAAGAGAGAGAGAGAGAGAACTACACATAAAACTGAATGCACACAAGCAAGTTATGCAACACGGCGGGTATATTTCCCACACATACATCCAAGTTCCTTTACCCTCCGCGCGCGCGCACACACACACACGCACGCACACTAACACACTAACACTCTTTGCGAAATAGCATGAATATTAAGAAACACGATTTCAGCTTCTGAAATCAATACGAATTGTTAAATGGCAGGTTTAGCATCAAAAGTCCCGGTTCACATATGTACTCAATTGTTCTCTCTGTGTGTGTGCGTGTGTGTGCATGCTTGCGCGCGCGCGTCCATGTTTGTAAGCTACGCCACCCTCCCCCTCCCCCCCCCCACCCACCCCACCCCTACTTTCTTCGCTGCTGGCTCTGTGTCTTTGTGTTGACGGACTGGGTCTGTGCAGTGGGTAATTTTCGGAAACCCATAATGTGGTTCATGTAAAACGTATATGTTCTTCGCCTGTGGGCTGAGACTCCCACCTTTTTCACTCGTATGTACACACGAGAGAGCTTTCACGTGAATGACCGTTTTTACCCCCACCCCCGACCCCGCCATGGAGACACCCATTCTTCGTTTTCAGGGAGATTGTAAGAGGGAGGTGGGGGGGGGGGGGGACGGGGGGCTGGGGGGGGGGGGGCAGTTTGTATTTATTTACATATTAACTGTTTATCAAATCGTCCAATTTATCAATTAGTTTATTTAGACTTGACAAAAAAAAAAAAAAAAAAAAAAAAAAAAAGAAAAAAGTTACGGGCCATTTCATAAAAAGTGGGGGTGTAGAATGTATAGATCTTTGGGGGCTTATGGGTTGTATGATGTATATATCCTTGGGGGCTTATGGTTTGTATGATGTATATATCTTTGGGGGCTTATAGGTTGTATGATGTATATATCTTTGGGGGCTTATGGGTTGTATGATGTATATATATTTTGGGGGGCTTATGGGTTGTATAATGTATATATCTTTGGGGGCTTATGGGTTGTATAATGTATATATCTTTGGGGGCTTATGGGTTGTATGATGTATATATCTTTGGGGGCTTATGGGTTGTATGATGTATATATCTTTGGGGGCTTATGGGTTGTATGATGTATATATCTTTGGGGGCTTATGGGTTGTATGATGTATATATCTTTGGGGGCTTATGGGTTGTATGATGTATAGATCTTTGGGGGGGGGGGGGGTTATGGGCTGTATGATGTATAGATCTTTGGGGGCTTATGGGTTGTATGTGGGGCTTATGGGTTGTATAATGTATATATCTTTGGGGGCTTATGGGTTGTTTTTATTTTTATTTTTTTTTTTATAGTTTCATGTAATATTTCATTTTATTTTATTGTTGTTGTTGGGGGTCAGACTTGATGGACCACCAGAAGCGGGAGATGTGGCTGCAGGTCCGGCAGGAGATCGAGACGCTGACCAACAAGTGGCTGACCATGGCCCTCAAGTCCCTGTCCATCATCAGCGCCAGGTCAGTGGCTGGGCCTGGCTGGGCTGCCCGCTTTTGCTTCTGCTAGTACACAGGGGTTCACACAGTGTGGTTAAGTCCATATGATTTTGTTTTGTTTTGTTTTGTGTGTGTGTGTTGGGTTTTGTTTTTGTTTGTTTTTTGCTTGTTATATACTCGTATATTGTTTGTGTTTTTTTTCCATCCAGGCTCATGATCCATTTTGACCGCTTTAGAGGCTTCGTTTTCGCATTTTGAAAATTATTATTATTATTATTGCTAGTACTCCTATGGTTATCACCATCATCATTAATTTGTGTTGTTTTTCATGGCTCCTCAGTTGAATTAAGGTCGTTATTCTAAAAACAAAAGACAAAAAAAGACCCCTCATCAATATCAACTACAGTATTCTTGGGGGTGGAAAGTGACTCCTCTGTGTGTGTGTGTGTGTGTCCGGTCACAGGGATACCTGTGTCATCATCATCATCATCATTATCACTAACTCCAGTACACCTTGATGGTAGAAACTGACCATTTCCTCTCTCTCTCTCTCTCTCTGTGCGTGTCGGTGTCCCGTTACAAGGGTAACCGTGTCAGTGTCCCCAATAAAGGAGTAACCGTGTCGGTGTCCCCAATAAAGGAGTAACCGTGTCAGTGTCCCCAATAAAGGAGTAACCGTGTCGGTGTCCCCAATAAAGGAGTAACCGTGTCGGTGTCCCCAATAAAGGAGTAACCGTGTCGGTGTCCCCAATAAAGGAATAACACTGCGTCTGTGTCCTAATGCAGGCGTACCAGTCAACGCCCTGTTACAGTAGTAACCGAGTCAGTGTCCTGTTACACGAGTAACTGCGTCAATGTCCTGTTGCAGGAGTAATTGTGACAATATCCCATTATAGGAATAAGTGTGCCAGTGTCATGTTACAGGAGTAACTGTGTCGATGTCCTGTTAGAGGAGTAACTGCGTCAATGTCGCTGTTACACGAGTAATCGCGACAGTGTCCTGTTACATGAGTAATTGTGTCAATGTCCGTGTTGTAAGAGTAACCATGTCAATGTCCTGTTACAGGAGTAACAGCGTCAATGTCCTGTAACCGCGTTACTGTCCTTGTTTCAGGAGTAACTGTGTCAATGTCCTGGTGACCACCACCCAGTTGGTGCCTGCTCTGGCTAAGGTGCTCTTGTTCGACTTGGGCGGGGCCTTCAACATCGAGAACATCTACAGTGCCACGAAGATAGGTTCGTATATTTGG
Organism: Babylonia areolata; assembly: GCF_041734735.1. Lineage (NCBI taxonomy): Eukaryota > Metazoa > Mollusca > Gastropoda > Neogastropoda > Buccinidae > Babylonia > Babylonia areolata. The sequence continues at coordinate 7,605,610 of NC_134895.1, read as the reverse complement.
GAGAGAGAGAGGGGGGGGGGGGGGGAGGAGAGAGGGGGGAGAGAGAGGGGGGGAGAGGGAGAGAGAAAGACACACACAGGAGAGGGAGAGAGAGAGAGAGAGAGAGAGAGAGAGAATGTCCACCGTGTCCACTGAAAGGGCATTGAAATGGAGTTTTTAACAAGCTATTGGCAAGACGACCTTTTACGATCAAGTTGCTTAGGGTAGCAGGGGTCTCCGTTCGGTGAAGGCTGTCGTTGTTGGAGAGGGTGAGTTCTGGACTGACATGCCATGCCCAGAACTCCAGTCAGTGTTTTAACATAATTATATTCTGGTAATTCAAGTATAGACATCAGTATAATTATAGTTCAGGGGTATGCACGTAGAAAAACTGTGGTGGACCCTGTTCAGGGACCGTGGAGTTTGCTCTAATTTTAGGATCCAAGTCTATGGATTTTGTTTGATGTCACGGACCTGAGCCTGTGGAGTTTGTCTGATGAATAGGGGTCTTCCAATTTCCATGGAGTTTGCCTAATGTTAACCTTCGCTGGCTATCGTGGGTCGTACACGACCCAGAAAGGTACAAAATCGCAGATATCTCAGCCAATTCTTGATATTTTTCTACGAAATTTCAGAAATGCTTCCTACACCTAAACGGCCAACTTTTGAAAAAAAAAAAATCATTAACCTTCGCTAGCTGTCGCTTTTGACTACACACAGAAGCTCATGTGGGTCGTCCACGACCCATACCGCTGTCGCTTTTGTCTACACACGGAAGCTCATGTGGGTTGTCCACGACCCATACCTTTTAAAGAGACAAAAACCTGTATATTCCTCCCAAGCTTATAACAAAATATAGAAAAGGAAAACATGTAACAACTGATTACACACACATGCGCTCGCACACGCACACACAGACTCTCACAAACACACACACTCAGAAGAAACACATGCTCACGCAATCACACACAAGCACACACACACACACACAGAGAGAGAGAGAGAGAGAGAGAGAGAGAGAGAGAGAGGACTCAGCATCCTATACACGCACAATCAAAGATATTCAGTCACACAGGTACATGCTGTTAGAGAAAGGGATGGAAGGGGGTTATAGCTGAAGACAGTCAAAAGGGACAGGGCGGGGAGGGGTGGGGGGTAGTGGGAGAGTAGTGGGGTAGCGAGGCTATTGAAAGTAAGACTTCTTTATTTTCCTTCACTAATTGTAAATTAAACCTTTTGAAATCACTGTTAAAAAGGTATGGGTCGTGCATGACCCACACGAGCTTCCGAGGGGTGACCACGTTTTTCCTCTTTAAAAAGCATGGGTCATACAGGACCCACACAAGCGTCCGTGTGTTGTTAAAACGCCACCTTTAATTACTCATTAACTGTTTAATGAATGTTTTCCATGTTTTGGCAACAGTTTGCCTTTTAGGTGTAGGAAGCATTTATGAAATTGTGTAGAAAAATATTAAGAATTGGCTGAGATATTTGCGTTTTTGTACCCTTCTGGATCGTGTACGACCCACGATAGCCAGCGAAGGCTAAAGATCTCTTTATAGTATGGAATCTTCCTAATGTTAAAGATCTGCTAAAGTCTGTTGATTTTCCCAGTGTTAAGGATCTCTCTCTCTCTCTCTCTCTCTCTCTCTATATATATATATATATATGTGTGTGTGTGTGTGTGTGTGTGTGCAGGCAAGGAGAGCTGCTTTGAACGAATCGTGTCCCGCTTTGGCCGCAAGTGTACCTACGTGGTGGTGGGGGATGGCCGTGACGAGGAGTCGGCAGCAAAACAGGTGGGGGCTCAACCCTCTTGTGCTCTGCCCCTTTCCCTTGACTCTCCCCTTCCACGCTGCTCTCCCTTTTCACTCTACCCTTCCTCGCCTCTCCACAAACCCCTCCCTCCCCGCCCCACTCCACTTCATAGTGTAAATTATATCTCGATTGTTTTAAGAACATGAAAACATACTTGTTTATATGAAGTGGTCAGTAACCTTTTGTTGAGTCTGTAAAAAAAAAAAAAAAAAAAAAGAAAAGGAAAGATGAACACAGAGTATGACTGCCTACATGGCGGAGGTAAAAACGGTCACATACGAAAAAGCCCACTCGTGCATTATCCGAATGAACGTGGGAGTTGCACCCCAAAGTAGTAGTAAGCAAACAAACAAAAAAACAGTCAGTCGTGTCCGAGTATGACCATCAGAACAGCAGAAGCTACTGCTGTCCCAACTATCTGGGCTAGAGTATCAGTATTGTTGATTATAGTGAAGAAGTGTCTTGCCCCAAGTTACATCCACATTCTCTCGGCCAAGACGGTTTTTGGACAGCCGGCGTTGGGATGGTTTCCAAATGTCAACAATCCCCCAAGGCTGCAGCACTAAGAGCCAGTGCAATCATGCCTCCCAGTTTGAGAGTAATAGCCCTTCACAAAAGACTAAGCCGAAATATGACTTCTCATTGTAGTGGAGAAACCAATGGTGATACAGCTCTCATTTTGCTGTTGGCCCAACTGTAAGCTTATTATCAAAGCTTGAGCGTTTGGTACTAAATAAATGAAGAACGAAATAAAGCTGGAATGTGCGGTGTTTCAGATGAACTGGCCCTACTGGCGTATCTCCGGCCACTCCGATCTGGCTGCCCTGCACCACGCTCTGGAACTCGGGTACCTGTAGACACCCCGTCATCCACCACCATCCCCCTTCCCTTCCTCCTCCTACCTGCTTCCCAACTCACCCCCCCCCCCAACCCCCGAGCGGCGTCTCCTCAACAGCCAGACCCCGATGTTGCCCCCTGACCTGACCCACCTTCCCACCACTCCCCTCTTGCTCCTCATCTGCCGTGGCGCTGTAGCAATGGTCGCAGACAAATTGTGGTCATGAGGACTAAAGGCCATAGCATCCATCTCTGCTGGTATGTGTCGTCACGTTGAGTTCTGCAGATACTTTCTCATGGCCCGACCAGCGTGTTGGGATTTATGCGAAGGTCAGGCATTTGCCCCCCCCCCGCCCCCCGCCAAAGGAGCGTGTCTGGACACCCCCTTCAAACTGATCATCTTCATGCAGCGTAATTAAGAACGCGCCGTTTCGCAGTTTGCGGGACCGACGAATTGATTGAATGATTGATTGGGACTACGCCGTGCAGTTGGTTTGACCGACAGACAACTCGTATCCCTGCAGTTGTGTGAGTGGGTGTGTTTCTTAGGAGTTGAACGCGGTAGTGCCGCAAAAACTGAGGATTAAATCGTGCCTGTAGCTGGCTGTACGAGTTAATTGAGAGCCAGTGCCCCAATTGTGCTGTCTCCGAGTGCTTCAGAACCCGGGGGTTGTTTTCAAGCGACTATCAGAGTCCTGCTCCTTCAGTTGGGTGAGCAAGAGTGTTCGGGACACTGCAAGCTGCGAGATAGGAGTGGTCTGATCCTGCAGATGCCAGAAGGGAAGAGAGATTCGAGGGCAACAGATATTTGAGGGCAAAAATAGAGGAATTCATCCCAGCAGATGGATGTTAGCCATCTACTCCTGCAGACATGTGTCTGTTCTTGCAAAAACCGGAAAAAAGTGTGGTGTTGGACAAGAGCTAACGTTTCCTGCGCAACGCATGCGCAAAGGTGGTTTGACGCAACAGACGAATAAGCTACTGGAGTAAACGGGACACGGTGATATGAGCATATAAGACGTAAAATAGCATATATAACGTAAAATAGCGGCATATAGTTTATACCAAGGTTTATGATGAATTCCGTTTTGTTTCCACCCCCCCCCCCCCCCCCAGATGTCATTTTGTGATGAACCGTGTTCTTCAACACCTGCTGTACAGTGTGGCAGGGTATTCCACGTGTACCTTGCACCACAACCTCCTAACGCTTCTGTGGGTTTCCAGAAGAGCTGTGGGGTTTCACTCTGCAGCTGAACCGACAAAGCTTACTGCTCCAGTGATGTTGGTGACAGTATGTCCAGTTTTTTTTTTAGCAACAGGTGTGTGTTTTGTTGTCATTTATACACCTGATGGAGTGTCACGAGGATCTTTTTTTTTAATGATTGTTTTGTTTGTCCTGTTTGAATTCGGCATTCAGCTCTCACACACTGAGACACTTGGAACTTGACCGAATGGAGGTGGTAACTGTGCTTGTGTGAATTAACTATTTTCCACTGCTCTGGTGTTTTTTCGTTTTTGTTGTTGTCGTTGTTCAAGAAAGGACTTCACTTCTCATCGGCCTTGTATCCGTGTTGACGAAAATCACTTTACCAGAAAAGGCTACCATGAATGAGCACCAACTTGGATATTGAGGGGTAATTTCAATTACTATGTGAGCAAAAAGAGTATATTGCTCGTGCAGTAAGAGAGCAACTTTGATAGCTCGCTGTGAGCTGAGGTGTCACGTTCACACACACACACACACACAGGCTGTGCGCACAGTAGTCGTCGTGGGGGTGCCAGAAAGCGGCAGCACTCTCTCTACGGCTCCCGTCAACAGAACACTGGTGACACACGGCAGCAGACTGACTGTAAAACAAATGCTACAACGCTCAGACAAACGATTTTTTCTTTGTTTGCCTTTGTGTCTTCTGGTCTTTGTTGAGGTCACACGAGGAAACCAGAACACCTCTCCCCTCCCGACCCCATTTATCTTTTTTTTTTCTCTCACCCAAATCAGCATTATTGGCACACTTGTGACAGGACTTCAATGTTGATGACGCAAGTTCCCCCACGTCTCGAACATGAGTGTGTGTGTGTGCGTGCAAACCGAGCACATAAAGTTTGTGTTTTTTTTGTTATACGTGTCTGGTGTTGATGACTCGGTCTCTACTTCCTCATGGACGGTAGTTGTTTTTTTTCTCTCCCTCTCTCCTTGCTCGTGTGATGAGGGAACAGCAGGGGAGTTTGACAACTCTAGGATTCAGCGCTTGTAGTGACTGTGACTTAGGAAAATGAGACGTTGATACTTGCTGCACCAACAACAGGACTCTTGACAATAAGGAAATATCTGATCTGCTCTCTTTTAAATAAAAAAAAAATCATCTTTCATTTATTTCTTTTTTTTTGGTTGCTACTGTTGCTTCTACCACACGCCACACACAACTTGTGCGCCAATGGTGATCAGTGTGACTACTGAAACCTGTCATCGACCTGTGCTTGCCGTGTGATCATCGGTTAGAGGAGGAGAGGGGAAGACAGTGCGAGAAGTGTGGGTGGGGAATGCGGGTTGGGGTTGGCTGGAGTGCGGTGTGAATGGGGTCGGGATGGGGTGTGTGTGTGTGTGGGGTGACCTTGATGAGCGAAGTTCTTGTGACTGACTGCACAGGTGTTTTGTTGGATTTCTTTCGTGTGACTCTACACGTTTGTTGTTTTTTTTTCCCTGTGACTCTACACACTTTTGTTGTTGACGTTGTATTCTTACGACTCTACATTATTTGATGGATTTTCTTGCCACTCTACACAAATGCCTGTCCCGAAGACAAGAGCCGGCTTCAACAAATCTGAACAAGGCTTTTGCGACACAGGTAAATGTGTTAACATACACGATTTATGAGTCCCGTTTGTAGTGTGTATGTGTGTGTGTGTTGTCTCCACCCCACCCCTAAGCCGTGATTAGACACAAAGTGAAGTCCCCCCACCCCCCGGGTGATTGCATCGTGGTAGAAAATTCCCCGACGGATCCGCAAAAGGCCTTTCTCTTCAGATCACATACTCATGGTGATTAGGGTCTTATTTTAACATATGATTTTATTGACCGTTTCCGTCGTGAACAGGTTAAAGACAAGGAGAAAAAAAAAAAAGACTTGCCAGACTTGGACACCAAGTTGCTTTGGATTTCTTTGCTGCACAGATGCATAATTATATTGTAAATGTGACCATATTTTTTATGTGTTTCGTTATTGGTTTTTTTTTTTTCTGTCAGTGACTGGATCGGTTTTGTTTACATTTCTGTTGCTGGTTTTGTGACAATATTTGCGCATCTTTGAAACACACACATATATATATATATATATATATTAAAGGTAACGTATTGACCATGTATATGTGTAACTGAAGCTGAAAGTGGCATTCAAGTTTCAATATGGAGTGAAAACAAATTTACACAGGTCACGGTTTTCTTCTTCCACGACCTCCTTTTATGCTTTTTGAGTGCGCTACAGACAGACATCTAAGTAAGGCAGACAGTTTTCAAACCTGGCCTATTGGCTTTGAAGAATTTTAAAATCTGGTTTTTTTTTCTTTTTTTTTTACGAATTTTTGTTTGTCATCTGGTGATAATGAATTATTTGAGAAGACTGAAGTCCTTGGTACAGGTTTACCTTAAGGAGTTTAATGTCACCAACTGTGTTGTTTTGAAGGCTGGTTTTTTTGTTTGTTGTTTTTTAACCAAGAAGTCACGGTTTTTGCGGTTAAAGCTTTTGATTAGTCGGGTAGTCCTGTGCGGTCGGCTGGACTAAAATATGCAACAATCTCAATGTGAAACCTTAAGGTGGTGGTGGTGGTGGTAAAAGACCCCCGAAAAAACAACGTACGTTCAGGTCCTGTGGCAAAATAGATGGCTGTTGTTGCTGCTGCTTTTTTGTTTGTTTTTTGCTGTTGTTGTTTATATTACGTACACACTTACTCAGAGTTACAGCCAGTCTTTGTGCTCTCGTTCTCTCACCATCTCAAGCATCACTTCTGTCGTGCGGTGACATACCAGTGCCAGCAGTACCAACACACGTCACTTAGGTGTAGTGTTCACTTGTGCATGTTAGGATTTCATGTCTTAAAAAAAAAAAAAAAAAACCCACCAAAAAAAAAAACAATCCGCACCTTCCAAAATGAATAAATCGAATAAAATACATGATACTGAAAATAACTGGCCACGCTACTGATCAACACACACAAGTTTGTTGTTGCCTATCGAGAAATGCTTTGAAATTTTGCTGTGGTGTTTTTTTCTGAGCATTTTTATCCCTTTTTTCACGATCTTTGTTCGTAGTCTGGGTATGGTAAGTTGCGCGGAAGGGGCTTAGTCTTCAACTCGATGCTAAAGAACAGCAAAGAAGGCATCAGCTGTCCTGCCCATCTGGTCTAGAATTTGATTGTGGTACAGAGCGTCTTGCCCAAGTTACACCCCGACCCTCTCAGCCAAGAGAGTTTTAGGTCAGTCGACGTTGGAATGGTCGCCCAAAGGCCAACCAGCGCAGTTTTTGAACAGCAGTTTCAAGGGCGTCGAAAGGCGACCATTATACATGTTTCTAAGAAGATGGCGCGGAGCATGATAAATTATTTAGTCTCCCGCCAAACTGTTGCTTCTCATGACAGAGAGAAGAAATTGTCAGGAGGAGGAATTTTTTTTTTTTATATATTATCATAGCCCCTGGCACACATACTGGTATTGATTTATTATTATTATTTTGCAATGGAATGTTATCGTTTAAAAGGTGGGAGAGGAGGGGGCGGGAAGTTGAATGGTGAGTTGGGAGGGGAGATGGAGGTTAAAGGGGAGTCGAATCAAAGACATGAGTATAATTATGAAATGAATAAAATCGGAATAAAATGTCAGGATGGGAGTTAGGAGTACTCTGTAACTACGACTGCACTTAAAAGTAATACATAATTGAAACCAATTTGGAGATCGAAAAAAACGCACACCAAAAAACAAACAAAAAAAAAAAAAACAAAAAAAAAACCACCACGAATTTCACCCACGTACCTGCCTTTATTTTCAAATATATTTTCCACGTTCATTCAGAGTCTGCATCAAATATACATACCGCAACAAACTATTTCAGGTATCTATTTTCTTGACGTGTCTTTTTTTTCTTCTCTTTTTTTAAACACTCCGTTTTATATAAGCCCCAACCAACCTAAAGTTTTGCTACTGCCCCGTGTCTGTGTTGTTTGAGGGCAATTGGACTGATATGTTACTGCTGTTCCTCTTCATTCCATTTTCCTTTTGTTCGTTTTTTTTTTATTTTTTTTTCTCTCTCCCTTTTTGTTCGTTTATTTCCCCCCACTAACAATTACTGATGGTATGTTCGGGTCAGGAGCTAAGTCAACAAAAGCTACCGCCCCCCCCCCAAGCCCCCACATACACACCCAAAAAACAAAGAGCGGGTGGATAGAGATCTGTCTTGTTAAGTACTAAAATCAAAGGCGGAAAGAATCATCTAGATTAAAAAAAACCCAAAAAGACCCAAAAAACCTAAATAAAAGAATGAATCGAGTACCGACATTCACGTGCTCGAGTTGTCACTGACCTTCACCTTCACACTGCGTGGTTGGTTGTGTTGTGTGCCACACCCACTTTTTTTTTTTTCATTTCTTCTTATTTTTAATAACCAGGGCTTGGTTTGTAAGAGTGAACTTAGAAGCTCGGAGTTCACCCAGTGTTGAGATTTTCCCACAAGCCTGTGGTTTTAGCGCAGGACTAGTTTCAGTTTATTTCTCAAGGTGGCATCACTGCGGTCGGACAAATTAATCCACAAGCGATACACCGCACCTGCTAAACAGATGCCTGACACGGCAACGTAATCCAACGCGCTTATCAGGCCTTGACTGCCTATATACAGGCATATCTATCTACACACACATATATATATATATATATATATATATATATATATATATATATATATACATACATACACATACATATATACATATATATATATAACATGCACGAGTATCGTAGTCATTCAATATGAATGCACAGAAAAAACCACATAAAACGCTGTGTGTTTATGTTGACTTGAAGGAAACCGTACACGTATACAAACACACAGCCCACAACTGGATTTTGCCACTTTGAGCAACTTAATTAACCAAGCGCGGCTGCGATCCGCTTGTGGGCAAGTCCAGTCAATGATGATGCGGCAATTATCATTTTTGATTATTATTATTCACTGGAGAGGGTGGAATGTGCTTTGGATCGTTCTATTATCTCGGAAAAAAAACATTCTTTGTACATTTTGTCCTGTTTACGTGTTTTTGTGGTTTTTTTAATTATGTTTTTTGTTTTTGTTGTTCTTTAAAAAAAAAAAAAAATTTCAAGTGGAAATATTCACATGGGATGATGGGGGAAAATGCTGGTCTGAATCATTATGTCATAGTTCCTCAATATGTCAAATTTAACATATTACTATTCCTTGGCTTTTTTTTTTTTTTTTTTGAATGGTTACCCTTTGTTTTTTTCTCCTTTTTTTTTTCAAGCTGAAGATGATCATTATTGCTTGTAATAAGATCGAGGGAAACTGTCGGCCTTGATCGTTATGTCGCCGTACCCCAACATGTCAGAATCAACAGATTGTTCCGTGGTACTTTAGGTTTAATCGTTTACTTTTTCTTTCAATTTTAAAGAAAGAAAAATGCAGTTCAAATATATTTTTTTTTTAAAAAAAAGAAAAAAATCTGTATCATTTTACATTATTCATGTGATCGACGGAGTTGTTTTATATCCCATTACAACATGGTCAGAATTAATACTTTTAATTATTTCACCGTTTCTTGTTAAAATAAAGAAAAAAAAAAAAAAAAAAGATCTTCGTAAGTGGGCTTACAACCTACGACCTCCTTAATGGGCTTTTTGCGAAAGCATGGCCGTTTTAACCCCGCCAATATAGACAGCCACACTCCGTTTTCGGAGGTAAATCATGATGAAAACGATGGATTACGGCGGGATGAGAGTATACGCCATGGAGGGAGGGGAAGGGAGGGAGAGAAAATAGCGTAGGAGGGAAGTGTGGGCATAGGCCGCATGTGTGTAAAAAAAAAAAAAAAAGGCCGCTTGCATAGTAAAGTCTGACCGTTTCTGATTTCCCCCTCCTTTTTCTTTTGTGGCCTCAGTTGCATGCAGGTCATGGAGCACCAGAGTGTGTTGATCTTTTTTTTTTTGTTTCCTTTTTTTTCTTTCTTTTTAATATAGCACGTCAGTTTTCGATTAATATTGTTTCTAAATGTATTCAAAGTAGTATTCTTCCAAATACACTACGTTCTTTGCCTGAATAATCGGTTTTCATGGACAATTTCAGACATTATAATACACATACGTCAAAAGACATACAATAAGATCAACATTAATTATTGAAAAAGAAAAAAAAAGAAGAAAGGTTGACGCCCAGACATGACCGTTTCTGATTTGTTGAACAGCTGCCACGTAGCCAAAGTCCTATCAGTTTGAAGTAGGGTTGGAAGATACACTTCTAAATGATACGTACTGATTTATTAATTAAAATTACTCGTCCTTTTTATGTTGTGTTTGTGTGTGTGCCGGAAACAAAGTTACGAATCACTTATTTACAGTTACTAACCTGGTTAGCCTCATTTTCATTGTTCGTTTCTGTTATTTATGTTTTGTTAGTGTATGGTACAATACTGTTAATTTTTCATTTCTTGTATTTTATTGTTAGTTGTTTTAAATGAAAATATACGATTTCGACACACACGTACGCATAACACTGAGCGATCTATTTATTCATGATAAGAAGCTTGAGCGTGTCTGCACTAAAGAGAATAAAAACATGTCAACAAGCCAAATTTACAATCATACGACCAGCCAACTCAAAGAATTAAAAATTGATTGTTGTCAGCTGTTTATTATTTGGAATCGTCTTTTCAATTGATATTTTATATATATATATATATATATATATATATATATATATATATATATATATATATATATATATATATATATATGAGAGAAGAGAGAGATGCTTATGTTACAAATGTAGTTTTGACACATGCGTTAATACCGGCTTGAGAATGTCTAACCCCATAAAAGTGGGCATTTTGGATTCTTTTATTCTCTTTCCGCGTTTTATTTCTATTTCTTTCTCAAGTCCCAACAGCGGAGGTTAGGGGTGATGGAGGGGGCTGGGGAGAGGAGGGGGCGAGCATCGCGAAATTTAGCAACGCACAGCTGAGCTGTACTATTTTCATACAGTAAATGCTTAACTCAGAATTACCGCACGAGCGCGCCCCAACACGCACATACACACACACACGCACGTGCGCGCGCGCATGCACGCACACACACGCACACCACCGTGGTCACCTACACCAAAACCAAGAGAACACGCGATAAACTGAACATGAACTGATGCTAATACTACTACTACTACTGCTAAAGAATCCCCATTTGTAATACTGACGGGGGAAACAAAATTCCTTTTCTCCAATGAACGTGCAGATCATCTTGCAAAGCTTGGAGCTAAAAACGTTTTAAATGCAGTTGAACTTCCTTATCGTTTATCATCATCTGAAATGTGTAATATTGTTGAAAGAAATATGCAAAATTCCTTTCTGTCTTTAGAAGTTAACGCTTCTGCCTTATTAAACGCTAAAAGAACTGGCAGGGCTGTTAAGAGCATGACATTTCGGTTATTATTAAATGCCGCATACACAAAATATTGTGAAAATATTGAATGCATTTGCAAGGAACATTTAACGGTAGAACACGTTTTAACCCGCTGTTTAGTAATGAAACCTTTTGCCTCCAGAAATTACGGAACACGTGTTACCCGTTTCAAATGTAACATTTTTTGGGAAAAAGTTATATATTTCAAACTGTTCTTTGTTAAAGTTAGCTAGTTATGTGTTAAATAGTCCATTTGGTTGTTTATTGTAGGTCCCCACGTGAACCGCCTTTCAAATAATCTACAGAAGTAATGCATACAATACTTGATTACTGGTATTTTTTGGGGGGTCCTAATCCCGCTATCCCCGTCCCGCCTCTCACACACACCCTTCCAGTATTATGATTTTTCTTTCTCCAATCATTGACACTCACCCTCTCCATTTTAGATTTTGTACTTTACCTTTTCCACATTCTGTCCTCTCTCTCTCTCTCTCTTCCTTTCTTAGTCCCCCCCACCCCTTACCTCCCCTCCCCCTCAACCGCCCCTCCTTTTCATTCGAATATACAGAAATGTCGATTTCTAATTAATAACAACAATCATCATTATGATAGAAATGATAATAATCCAAATACTAATAATATTTATTTTCAGTCCAATATCATCATCTTAGATGATCAGACTATAAATAAATAAACGAAACGAAACGAACGAACAATATTCCCAACAATCACGGCAATTGTAGATTTTTCATTCACAATACGTTTTGCATTATCAATCTAAAACTAAACACACACACACACACACACAAAATCCCAACAGACGCCAACGACAATAACCAAAAACAACAAAAACCGATGGGCAGCTGTTAGATAAACGATCAAATTTAAGGCTGCGTGTCGGTTCAAACATGTACTCGGCCTCGACTCGTGCGCTTTTTTTTTTTTTTCTTCTTTCTTTCTTTTCGTTTTTCGAGGCGGAGGGGGTGGGGGTGGAGGGATGGGAGGGGGGGTGAGGTATTATCAACGCGCAGCTTTTAGCTGTCGTTCACTTCCAACACCGCATCCTGCCCCCCACCCCAACCCCCTGCTGAATACATTAACTCGCCATAGCCCCTCCCACCCCACCCCTCCCGGAAAAAAAAAAATCACCGATCAAAAAAAGATAAACGATTTTTTTTCCCTAAAAGGCGCTCAAGACAGAACATTTGGTGGTTTATTTTATATATATATATATATATATATATATATATATATGATTTTATTTTACTCTTTTTTTTTCCTTTTTTTTTTTTTTTTTTAATAAGTAAAGACGTAGTCTCAGGACAATCTTTCACCACGAAGTGCGTAATCATTATTGTACACGAACGCCAGAGGGTAGGTTTCGATGTCAGTATATTGCTGGAAGTTTAGTAACTGAAAGTCGAGTACGATTGGTATGTATTTGTGAATGAGTTTCTTATCGTGGTCATGATTATAAATACGATTTTAAAAATGTGTTTCGTCTTTTCAAACTACAGTAATAGCTCCAAAAAGGAAGGAAACCCTTGCCTTCCGTGTGTTTGTCATAATATTTTCCTTTTGCTTTTACTTTCGCAATCTAAATATCTTAAACTTTTTATTTTCAGGTTTTCAGTTTTCTGTACTGCGTCTCTCTCTCTCTCTCTGCCCCATCATCCCTCCCTCCAGCTTTCGCGCGCGCGCGTGTGTGTGTGTGTGTGTGTGGATGTTGAACGATTTTATATTTTTTTCTCGTTGGAAGAGGGTTTTCTGTGCAATTTATTTCATGCAGCCAAGACAATTTGGTTCAACTTATGTAATGTTGCAAAGATGAGCAACGTAGTCTGATCTATCCTGAGGTTTAATACTAGAAAAATACTATCATTTATGTTGTGTTTCATATAGTTTGTATTCTGTGTTTCTGATAGTTATGTTATTTTAATTGTTTATTTAATTTTGGTGTAAAGTACTATTGCTGTTACATAATATCCTCCATGCTCGAAAAGGCGTCAAAGGATTAAATATTGATTCTTGTGTGTGTTCGCGCGTGTGCTCTTCAACAGTTACTAATTTTTTGTTGTTGATGTCACAACACCACATTTTTTGTTATGAGACATATATTTTTTAAAAATTTATTTTTAAAAAAATCTTTTTTTATCTTACAATATCACTCCTATTTTACGAAATGAGGGGGGAAAAGGAAAAGGAAAACAAAAACAAAAACGTATGACTACCGGTTGTTTCTTTTTTTTTCTTTTGCCAACCATTCCCGCCCCCCTCCCTCTCCCAGACTGCCAACTCTCTTATTTCCCAGGACCCTGTCACCACCTCTCACTCTCCTCTTCCTCCTCACCTTAATATTTCGTTTTGTTAATTAGATGTTTAAATACACTCCCTCAATGTGGACTACTTTATTTTCACCCCCGTCATGAATGATTATATAGGACGTCATGCTGGTTAAAAAAAAAAAAAGAAAAAGAAAAAAAAGTACAATGGATGACTGTTGCACACTGACTTGGTTAATACACCCACGAATTTTTTTGTTTGTATGTGGGGGAAATATCCATGACCTTTTTGTCATGTTTTATCAGTTGCATGTCACGTTCAAAGTAGAACAACTAGTGCCGTTATGTGTATAGTGTTTGAGAGTTATGTGCAGTGTTTGAGGTTGAAATATGCGGTACATTTTGATTGTTCGTACAATTACTTTTTCTTTTTTTTTTTTTTTTTTTTTTTTTTTGGTTTTCCTTGTTTATTTTGTTTTGGGGTTTACTTTTGTTCCGGATAGCAAAAGTAACTGTTGATAATTTCTTGCACTCGTATGCCTATGACAATGACAATGTTGAAAGCAGTAGTCATGTGCGCCGTTATGTGGAAAAAAGTACATGCTCTTTGTAAATCTTTTAAAAAATTTTTTTATATAGTTTTGTTGGCTTTTGTTTGTCCTTTTCCTCGCGCTCAATTCCAATTACACTGGGTTTCTTTCCGCTTTAGTTCGCCCGCCTTCCTAGTCTTCATTCTATCATCATAATAATCATGATTATCATTATTATTATAGTGTTCTCCCTACCTCACCAAAGAAAGAAAAGTTTTACTACAATTGGAACACACACACACACACACACACATTATATATATATATATATATAATAACTTTGGTTGAATCGTTTTAAGGTATCAGGGGGGGGGGGGGGGGGGGGGGGCGTATAAAAAACAAGACTACACGTTTTTTTTTTCTTTCTTTCTTTCCTCATTCTTTTCAATTGATATAACGGTATATAATCTGATTAGTGTTGACCGACTTAAAGGGTCTTTTTTTAATGTATTTTTTACTTTAACTGTATACTGTCGATGACATACTCGTATATAGTGTTAGGTCAGCTTTTTCTACGATAAAAAAAAAATCCATGTAAGTGCTTTAGTTGGGTGGTTTTTATTTTTGTTTTGTTTTTTGCACGTAAACGCACCAGCCAGTGGAATTGGAACAGCCTGTTCTTCATTAATACTGCTGTCAGTGTCTTTTTTTTTTTTTTTTTTTTTTTTGCATTTATACATTATTCTGAGACAGATCCAGAAAGACGGACGGTACAGCTACAGGCAGCCATTTTCCCCGCCATCCGAATTCCCCTGTTCGCGTTGAATTTTTTCGCTCACTAACCATCGCCACTCCACGCCACAGCCATCACTTCCTCACCAGAACCACACAGATTTGTTTTCTCCTTAACTTAAAAGATATACGACTCTGTGCGACATCGGTATATTGAGTGTTCGTGGCAACCTGTACTCTGAAATTGCCAACGCGTTAATTGATTACTCATCCAGTTATTTTTCACACAGACACGCGCGCGCGCGTGCGCGTTGCTATCTTGGTGTGAAAAGGACGCCTCCCATGCTTTTTTTTTTTCACATTCGTGTCCCAAGAAAGTTGATGTTTTTGGCTTATTATGCAAAGACTTTTCAATTGTTTAGGGGGTGGTGGTGGAGAGGTTGGGTGGGGTGGAGTGGAGTGGAGTTGTAAGGAATTGTTGCTTTCTCAGAACCCCCCCCCCCCCCCACCGCCCCCCCTTCCCCACTCCCCCCCCCCCCCCCCAAAAAAAAAAAAGGAGCAACCCAGAACAACCCACTAAAAAAAAACCCAAACAAACAGAAAAAAAAACACTATAAAAAACCCCGTGTATTTGTATTTAATGTCTGCCTGCCTTTCGTTTGTTTGCTAGGTGTTCCCTTTTAAAGATCCGAAGACGCATCGGTTAGGAACCATTTTCCCTCCCCCCTCCTTTCGAAATTCTATTTTTTGTTTGAATTACATTTTGAAAAGAACATTTTAACATCGCCTTATTCATATTAGTCGGAACATTTAACGAGCCGATCTTAAGTCTGTACAACAAGCCATTTGTCTTATACTAAGTGTGTGCCGTAAACAGCAAGATTCCTGAAGACGGCCGGCCTTTCTGATGGAGTGAACGGGGTCAGACTCGATCGGCAGCGCGCCATTGCTGGAGAGTGTTCAACCCATTACGTGGGATATAACGTTAACCCTTTCACCGCCAGTCAATTTAGAGTACAAAATTCCATTGTGGTATAAACACAGAAAAGATAGTGGCTAAGAATACCTGGGGATTCCCCCTGCGATGTATGGCAAATATGGCCTATCCTACCACTGAACATTGAGCAGTAGGTTCATGGATAACAGACCAAAGAATGGTCACCTTTCATTGACATGGTTCCTCTACCACGCCTGTGCATAAATGCGAGCTTGGCGGTGAAAGGGTTAACCATGAGAATTTGGTTTATAACTAGTCTCTTACCATTTAACATTATAACTTTGCGAAACTCACCTCTCTGGGTCTCTAAATTTCACCTTCACCCACCCATCCTTTCTCATTGTATTTTGGCCCATGGCCGATGTACATGAAACTTTTTCCGAATTCTGAGTTCTCTGACCGTTTTATCCGTTTACCACGCTGCCTTCTTAAATTAAGCGGTCGATTCTGGCACTGTGTTATTATTATTATTATTTCTTTTATCATTTCTTCATTCAGTAGCGATATATCGGTGTGTGTGTGTGTGTGTGTGTAAGGCCTTACTTTACTTGCTCTTGGTGAGGGAGGCAGGGAGGGAGGGAGGGAGGGAGAGAGAGAGAGAGCAGCAGCGGCAACAACAATCTAACTCTTGTTTCTGTCTTCTGCTGTTTCGTTATATTTGGTAAATTTACGTTTTGAAACATTAATTTCAGTTTTCTCTGATTGCTTGTGACAAGTCTTTGTTTTTTGTTGTTTTTTTCGGTGGCTTTTTTTGGTACCATAATATACTGTTCACTTACATGTTTTAACCACGGCACCAAGACAGAGAAAAGGGAGAGGGTGGGCGGGGGCGGGGAGAGAAGTGGAGGGGAGGGTGGAATATTTGCCTGTTTTACAAATGAGTGGAAGGAAGTCATGTTAAAAAAAAAAGTATATTTAAACAAATCGCGCATTAACTCATGCGGACACTGTTGGTTGTAGGATACACGCTTCACCACGTTCCTTTGTCTATGTCCCCCCTCCCTTCCCGCTCCCCCCAGAATCTAATGACAACCTGTTTATCACAACACTGTACAGTGGTGATACATTACTTTGATAAAAATCGAACTGTTTTCCTTTCATTTGTATGTTGGGTCAAAAAAAGAGTCAAATTTACCTTGGTTCAAATTTGTTTTCGTAAACTGCTAGACTGGTGTTCTAATTTACGTGCGCAAACAAGTCGTCGTATTTGTGTGAAATGTGTGAGGGTTATTGTTTGCACGCAGCTGATTTTATTTTCATTCATTTTTTTAATATATATATAATTATTCATTGTGTTACTTAAAAAAAAAGAAAGAAAGAAATATGGGTCCGCGGCTGCCGGTAAATTCCAGACTGTGCCAGATGTCTTCAAAAGTGGCAGGGCAGACTTGGCTTGCCAGCGAAAGGGAAATCACCTCGTTTTTCAAAATTGAACGTAAACCTTCCAAGAAAAAAAAAAGGCATTGTTATCGTTATCCGAATTCCATGTTGTGTCATTATCAGTCTGGATGGAAACCATCGTCACTGAACCACACGACGTGGACTTAGTGACAGGAAGAAGAAAAAAAACAGGTAACGATAGTCACGTGCTCAGTAAACAACCCACGTGCGTATGTGTCAAAGCCGCGATTACACAAGCACATAATTATGTACCGAAGGTGTGTGCCGGACGTCCTGAATATGCAATCGGTTTAATCCCCCACCCCACCCCCCAACCCCTTTTTTATTTTTATTTTTTAATCCGATGCCCCCGTTTTGGTACAGAGCTAGGAGTATTGAGAAAAAAAAAATGGATTGGATAGTAAATGCGAACACAAACATCACACACATGGGCGCGCGCCACAAATACGCATATATACATGATAGGTATGCTTAAAACAATAATAAATAAATAAAATATAGCGCACGAATGCACACACACCAAATCGGGAGCTTCAAAGTGCATCCCGAGCTCCGTAATTTTTGGGATTGTTTGTAACAATGGTGTAGGTGTGTAGCTGGCAGGAAATCGGAAATGGTCACGAACCCACACGGCTTTTAAAATTTTAATGTCTGCAGAGGGCACGTACTTGGAAGGCTGGAACTTTCAGCTTGGTTGAAACAGCATGTTTATTTTATTTCATTTTATTTTATTTTTATCTTTTCCTATTAGAAAATATCAATACAAATAGAATGAATTCGACTTCACGCAATATTCATGTGACGGATTGCTTCGTCGTGCCTACACACAGTGTATTACACTTGCCTGGACTCTTTGCTCAACCGCAGTAGTCATTGATTCGGACGCGATCGAGTTGGAAACGGTTGACAGTTTAGCTATAACGTATGCATGAGCGCCCAACGAGTAGCGCAGGTTGTATGACAATCAGCGCATCATCATCAATGGGTGACGCCCGGCGTAACGCTCTTTGCTTGTCATTTTATGCGTACGGCGACTTAAGAAACGTTTCTTTCACTCACAATAATTCTATTACACGATACGCTCGCCACGCACCAAGTAAACCGTCCAACACACGACAACTGTTTGATCCGTAATCCAGTTTGTTATATCAGCGGAAGGGGTAGGAAGCTTTCAACATAATCACTCATTAATTGGAGCTTTACCATCTTTACGACGTTTTAAGATAATAGGAAATGAAATAAATGATAAAATGAATTAAAAACAACAAGCAAAAACAAACAACAACAACAAGCCACTACGTTGGCGCGTTTTAAACCAAAGATGACAAGACAGGACAGTTATTACATAAAATATCCTCGACAACTGAAGTATTTCGACACACGGAGAAAAAAAAAAATTTCTATTGCGAACATTTTTTTTCTTGTTTCTTCTTTATTTGATTTAGCACTGTACTGGTTATTTTTCGTTCCTATATAATCACACGATAATAGAAAAATGGCAAACCCACGTTCCTCTTCAGTGACCACGAATTTCTTCGACATAATGATAATAATAATTATATCTTCATGTTGACTTGTCTGATGATTATATGAAGAGAATCAGCGATTAAAAAAGAAAAAAAAAAGGCAATCACCATTATGTTGTACACTGTGTGTCGTGATCTGATGATGTGTGTGGTCGATCCTGTATCTTTTCTTTTTATGTTTTGTCATTCATTTTTATCTTCAGCTCCCTCCTGAGTGGGTGCCATTTTTTTTCTTTCTCATTTGTTTTTTTGTTTGTTTTTTTTTCTTCTTTCTACAAGATCATTACATTCAGCGAATAAAGACTACACCAGGAATTTTACTGTGTGGTTCTTTCGTGAGATTGATTGACTGATTGTGTGTGTGTGTGTGTGTGTGTGATGGTTAGGGAAGGAGAGATCGACAAACAAACGGAGAGGGGGGAACAATCATTTACTCAAGTTTCAACGATTCCAGTAAAATGAACAGTGGTCTGCAAAGAATGGAGACTAGAACGATTTTTTTTTCAGAACCTATCTTAAAGCATTCTTTTTGTTTCTTTTTTGTGTGTGACAAGATACATCATATTACTCAAGCATGGTTGGGACTAAGGACTTTACTGTCACTGGTAGGTCGTCAGTGTTGCAGGAGGAACAGAACAGGGCTTACAACAGAGCCTTGGGGGTGAAAAAAAAAACAACTGTCCACGATCGTAGATGCTTGAGAATAATGGACGTTCAACCACACTTCAAAGGATCACTGATTAGTTAATCACCCCCTCACCTCAAACGATACCTACTCACCAAATCAGGCATTGCCACGCTACAAATATACAACCATTTTTTTCCCCATTCCGTCGACTGTTTATCCGACTATCTCCCTCCTGTTCTTCCCACCCCAACCCGCCGCCACAGAAAAAAAAGAAAAGAAAAAAACCACAAAACACATGCGGTATGGTTACATTCGGTTTAAGTTGGACACCCAAGTCAGCAGATACAACCAGACGAGATAACTGCTCCAAGGGAGGTAACTAGGGAAGAGGGGCGGACAAAACACTGATACCACGCAGGACGACAAACACCTCAACGAGATTAAGCGAGAACGCCACTTGGTTTTCAGCTTGGGTATCCAGGATTCCAAATCTCGCAGTTTGAACACGCAAAACAAAGCAAATGCCAATGGGGATGCTTGGTCTCACTCACCAAAAAGAACGTTTACCTTTTTGAATCTAGGATAAAAACATTTTAAGGTTGCATAAGTCACTTGAGCGATATATCCAGTTCAGAATGTGTTAAACGTTTCCCTGAATAATTCCCGGAACTAGTTTTTTGTTGAAGGACTCACTTTTCCTCACTGAGCGGATTGCCCAGCCTTCTATTTACATGCATTTCATATGTTTTGCAAAGGAGGAAGGCGTGGCAGAACGGTTTAGACGCTTATCTACCAATGCAGCGCAGTGGCCGTGAGGGTCCGGGTTCGATTCCCCGCTTTCGCGGTTTCTCCCGAGTTTCATCTGCTTTCTGTCAAACTGAAACTGATTTGTCATTTGTTTACGCCAGATCTCGATAGGAGGAATATAAGGAAAACAAAGTAATAAACTTACCGGTTTGCTTTCTTTTAAAATGCTGTATATATCTTGAGTTCTATAGACCTGTTTGACGACATAGTTTCTGTTTGGTTCAGTCTGTGCAAGTAAAATCATATGATCGAACTCTGCCGAAAACTTGTCCGAAGAAAGGCAGTGCAAACCCAGAAATGCTAGTTACGGTGGTGGGCTGCTCATGACGACTTATGGCCCTTTTTTTGTCGCTTTGCAAGCGACGAAATGTTCCCGGTGAAAGCATGTGCACAATCTTCCTATCATTGCCCACATTTTTTCCCCTCATCTCTGTGTGATTGGCGGAATGGACGATGTCCAAGCCTTGTTGTCAACACTACCCATTCCGTCTTGGGGCTGAAAATGTGTTGGGTATTGCCTAAAACAACAGACCTAATCGTGAATCTTTGATTGTATGGTCCACCCTAAACTTGGACGAAGACTGAGGCAAGAGGGAATGCAAAGACTTTTTTTTCTTTTTTTCTTTTTTTGTTTTTTTTCAAACCCCTCCCCCACTCCTTTCCCCATTCTGGTCCCATCGTTAATTGTCGTTCGGCAAGTTTTTGTCCTGTGTTGTAATTATCGAGAACGTTCTCAACTGTCACTGGCACGTGTGATGTCAATACGATAAAACGAGAACATTCTTAGAAAGAAAAGAAAACAAAAACAAAAAAAACCCAAAAATAAAAGTTACCCATCCATACAAATCCGATAATGATGAGAAAAAGATACACCACCACCCAACTATTTCAGTGAATGTCCAGAATGTTCTAAAAGCTCACGCGCATACACAAGACCAAAGGATGTACCCGAATGTCCTCAACTAAAATGAGGCACAATCACGCAAAGGTCTTATCACAAGAGAATTTTCAAAATCCATCATTATGGGGTAATGTTCAACTTTAGAATACTAAACTCAGGGGGGCTGTTTAGACGAAAAACAAAGGGTGTCTTAGGCTCACCTCGATGCGCTAAGTTGAATGGAACCCTCAGCTAAGCTGTACGACCACTACTTTCCCATGAAACTGCGACAGTTTTATACACAGTAAGTTCAGCCGATCACAGCCAGAGCAACCACCTGCAAGCCATTTTAACTGCTGATCACCCACGTGATCAGCAGTCAAAATGGCGTGCAGGTGGGGAAGGAGTACTCAGCTTACTGTGTATTTGTCGCAGTTTCATGGGAAAGGAGTGGTCCTAGAGCTTAGCTGAGGGTTCCATTCAACTCAGCGCATCGAGGTGAGCCTAAAACACCCTTTGTTTTTCGTCTAAACAGCCCCCCTGAGTTTAGTATTCTAAAGTTGAACATTACCCATTATGGTTATATTGCCGATGTGTGGGAAGCAGGCAGTGAGGGAAGTCGCAAGGAAAAATGGGGGTGGGTGGGAAGGGGGAGTGAAGCCGAAACCAGAAAGCCACGGTGGCCTTGTGGTAAAGCGATCTAGTTGAAACAAGTATTCACAGGTTCGATTCTTAAATGGACTGGGAATTTTAAATCCCCCACCTCCCCCCTTTCACTAGACATTTAGGTAATGTCCAATTCTAGCATCCTAAATCATTGCACCTACTGGTTACGTTTCCGGGACGAAAAAGAACGGAATGTGATAAATCAATTAATAAAGTCCTATTCTAGCATCTTAAACTCAGGAACCTGTTTTACCGGCAGTTTTTGTGCATGTATAAAACGCCATTACCTGTAGCAGATGTTGTAACCGATTTATTTTGTACGTTACTTTACTCAATTGTGATGTTGATTCAGTCTCACCTAAAGTAACGTGCCACCATCTTGCTTTTTTTTTTTTGTTGGTCTCACAAACCATGAAAATTTAACCTGATAGGTGCAACTGATTTAGCACAGTAAAATAGGACATTACCTTAAATAGATAAATTAAAAAGACGATGACAACTCACTTGTCCGTTATGAAACACAAACACCACAAGAAGCTCCTTGAAATAAGAGCTCGCAACGAGCCAACCTTTTCCGTTCAGTGGCAGACGCCTGTCGTCTACAATACAGCCTGTCGTCGTCTGCAGTACAGCGTGTCGTCTGCATACAGCCAGTCCCTTGCGGACACTGAGTTGCTGCTCACTTGTGCACGTGAAAAACGAAAATAACGGGAGAGTGCAGTCTTTTTACGAACATTTCTGTAAAACAAACAAACACACAAACAAAACAACAACAACAACAACAAAAACCACGAGGAGGAAAAAAAAGGTAAAAAACCAAAAAAAAAACAAAACAAAAAAAAAAAAACACGAGCGGGAAAAAAAAGATAAAAGAAGAAAGAAAGAAACAAAGAAAGAATGTTTTGGTGTGTTGAAAGTCCTGAAGCCACACACACACACACACACACACACACAGGCGAGAGGGTGTATACACACACGCACGCACACACACAGATGCGCTCACACACACACACACACACACACACACACAGAGACGAGAGGGTAAAATCACACACACACGCGCACACACAGAGATGTGCTAGCACACACACACACACACACACACACACACACCTGCACATTGAGACACACACAGACACAGACAGACAATCACAAACACACACACACATACATTGAGAGAGACAGACAGACAGACAGACAGACAGACAGATGCAGAGAGAGGTTGAGTGAGAGAAGGAATAAGAAGAAGAAGAAGAAATGGTGAAGTCACTTTCGCAGACATGAAATAACACACACACACACACACACACACACACACACACACACACACACACACACACACACAAACAAAACAAAAAAAACAACAGTATGACTGGGAACAAGTTGGTGAAGTTTATTATTGCACATCCAGAACAGTATGTATGACGCCATACACATGCACGTGCACAAAGTGCCTGCTTTCACAGGCAGGCAACGGCATCGACATAAAACATCAATGACACAATGATTAATAATATTACACCTGCAAAATCATTCATTGATCTAGACACAGAAATTGGATCATATGGTGAACTGAATTTTAGAAGCGCTTTCTATCAGATACAGCGATTCAAGAAGCACTGTGTTTTGGGGGAGGTTATGGGCCCCCATTAGTTCAAGCACTACCTATGGGGGCTTGAAATACTGTCAGCACTATCTTTTTTCTTTTTTTTTTTTGGGGGGGGGGGGGGGGGGGGGGGGGGGGGGGGGGGGGGGGGGGGTTGGGGCTTATGAGTCCATAAATATTGGCCTTGTGATTCAATAAGCTCTCTGTCTTTATAGCTGCGTGATTCCGTCAGCACTATTTTCGACGTATAATTCCACAAGCACAATTTCGACGTATAATTAATTCCACAAGCACAATTTCGACGCTTGATTCCATATTAAGCTACCATTTCGACGTATGATTCAATAAACACTAATGTGGTTGTCCTGCTGATTCCATTAACACTATCTCTTTGGGCTTTTGAATCTATAAGCACTATCTTTTTTTCTTTTATACATATGATTCCACACAAAAAAGAATATCCCCTTGGCCTTAGGACAGTGTGGCTGTATGTGGGGGACCCGGATGTTTAGCGGTATGAGACCCGGATGTTTAGCGGTATGAGAGAAATGCCACTGAAACCGCCAGAGGTGATGGGGCAACAACAACAGTAGCAACAACTATAACAAACAACAACAAAAAGCCTCATTATTCCATAAGTACTGTCTACCTGGCTGTACGATTCTTTTAAGCATTGTTTATATGGTTGTGTGATTCCATGAGAGAAACAAAAACCCAACAAACAACAATGTACGATTCTAAAGAACTCTGCATGTCAAAGCACTATCAATAACGCTGTATGATTAAGAACCAAACCAAACCAACAACTATCTATGTAGATGTATAATTCATTAAGAACTCTGTATGTCAAGCACTGTTTTTTTGGCTGTATGATTCCATAAGCACTATTCGTCTAGTTGTATGAATCCTCAAGCACAATCTAGCTGGATGTATGACTGTCAAGTTGTATGAATCCTCAAAACTATCTAGCTGGATGTATGATTTCATATGTACTATCTACCTGACTATTATGGTTTTTATAAGCGTCAACTATTAGGCTATATGATTTCCCAAGCACTATCTACCTGGATATGTGATTCCACAAACATGATTAGTTTGGCTATGTGATTCCACACGCACACTTTGTGTGGCCTTGTGTAAAGAACCACAACCACCGATAGATGTTTTCTTGCGCCTTCATGCAAAGACTTGGGAACTCATTTGCATTGCTACCACAACAACACGTGCTGATAAATACATGCAAACGAGCGTGCGAGTTTGTGCATGTGAATGAGCGAGTCAAGGTGTGTGTGTGTGTGTGTGTGTGTGTGTGCGCGCGCGTGTGTGTACGTGTGTGTGTGTGCGTGTGTCCATGCACGTGCAAACACGCGTGTGTGTGTCTTCCAACGGCGCCATGAAAAACATATAGTATGTGTTACTCCGGGTTTCTTCTTCTTCTTCTTCTTCTCCAAATATAACATGACTTCATAGAACGCGCACGGATTGTATCATCGCGTCTTTTCCTTTCCCTTCTAAACAGTTAGCGCGGACAGAAGAGAAGAAGAAGAAGGAATAGATGAAGAGATGTATATATATATATATATATATATATATATATATAGAGAGAGAGAGAGAGAGAGAGAGAGAGACAGAGACAGAGACAGAGACAGAGAGACGGAGTATATGTATATGAGAGAGAGAGACAGACAGAGAGAGAAAGACAGACAGACACAGAGAATGAGAGAGAGAGAGAGAGAGAGAGAGAGAGAGAGAGAGAGAGATAAACAGACAGAAAGAAAGACAAAGAAACAGACAGACAGATAGAGACAGAGACAAACAGACAGACAGGAGACAAAGACGGAGAGACAGAGGTAGAGAGAAAGAGAGACCTCTGTAAAGAAACACAGAGACGTCTAATGCCTAATCTTAAAAAAAAAAAAAAAAAATAGAATAAAAGAAAGAAAAAAGAAAAGAAAAAAGGCCCCAAAAAATTATCCAAAAACCTATACAACCAAGTCTTGGAAATGACACATTCCTTCATTGCATCATTAAGCTATACTTTTTTTTCTCTCCTCCCATCTGGTCAATATATCAACCCGGGTAGAGCGTTTCTGAGAGAGCGGGAGGGTGTGTGTGTGTATGTGGGATAGGGGCGGGGGGTGGGGGGCGAGTGGTTAGTGTAGGTAGGGGGGGGGGGGGGGACAGAAACGAAAACACAATGTTAATACAACCAGAGATTGTCAATTATTTCACAGAAAAAGAACCAACAAAAAACGCAGTTTGGATTGCTTATCTGAATCAGATCACCCACTCCACTCTTGGAATTTACAATTTTAGTATTATTGTTTAGCATTTTGGGGGCAATATATATATATATATATATATATATGTGCGTATGTGTGTGTGTGTCTATGTATGTATGTATGTATTTTTTGCACTGGTGAAGTCAAGTGTGGTATATATATATATATATATATATATATATATATATATATATATATACCATTCACAGTACTCATATCACACACTCTTGCTTGCCACATTACATAAGGTCCCTTTTAGAGTTAATTTCCATTCAACACTTCTTTTTCTTCTTTTTTTTCCCCCCTTCTTCTTCTCACACTTTGATAACTCTTTTCCGCCTATCAGAAGAACCACGCGATTTCAATCTACAATACGATCAGCGGACCTGGCCAATTTCAACCACCCTCCCCCCCCCCCCCCCACCACCACCCACCAGCCCCATCATCTCCTCAGAAACTCATCAACTGTTCCCCCCTCCCCCTCCTCCTTCTCTATTGAAGGTAAAACTAATCAAATTCAAAGTGAAAAAATAAGTATACACAATTCACTGATTTTTTTCCCCCTTTCTAAACAGTCTTTCCAGCAAGTAAAGAAGGAACAATTTTTCAATGTATAACACATTTAAAAGTAAAAATCAATCAAGTTCAAAATAACATTTAATCAATAAACGATTCATTGCGCGATTCTTTTCTTTTCATGAAACAGTCCCATCAACAGGTCAACAAGGAACCCATAATTCTTTCATATTCATAAACATAACACAGGGTTTGCTTTGCAAGAAGCTGTAGTCACGGCTCACCTCTTCCGTCTCCTCAGAAACTCAAGAACTGTTCCTCACCCTCCCCCCCCCCCCCTGCGGCCCCCGGCCACCCTCCTCAACACCACCTCCATATCTCTCCCGTTCAACAACTGATGGTAAAAGCCATTCAAGTCCAAAATGGTGTACAATTAAACACAATAAATTTATTAACTCACTCAGTACGGCCAGTCCTCTCTTCTCCTCTACACAGACACCTCGGATGTCCAGTGGGTGTCTCAATGACCCAACCTTTAGCTTCCGTCGTCAGAATTGTGGTATTCTTTGTCAACATTCACCTCTTCAGTATAAGAGCCTTCCGCTTGCAATATTTTGATGGTGGTAATTGGGGTGAAACGCTGTTAACGTCTTCTCTTCCGCTGTTCGTATGGAGAGAGTTACAGCATCAACACTGCCATCACATTTTCAACAAACTCAACATGCCATGAAAGATGGACCATTTTCTAACGAGGCATCCCGTGTAAAGCGATGGCCTGGAGGTGACGCGTCCGCCTAGGAAGCGAGAGAATCTGAGCGCGCTGGTTCGATTCACGGCTCAGCCACCGATATTTTCTGCCCCTCCACTAGACCTTGAGTGGTGGTCTGGACGCTAGTCATTCGGATGAGACGATGAACCGTGGTCCCGTGTGCAGCATGCACTGAGCGCACGTAAAAGAACCCACCGCAACAAAAGGGTTGTTCCTGGCAAAAGTCTGTAGAAAAAAAACCCACTTCGATAGGAAAACCAAATAAAACTGTAAGCAGGAAAAAAAAAAAAGAAAAAAAAGAAAAGGGGGTGGCGCTGTAGTATAGCGACGCGCTCTCCCTGGGGAGAGCAGCCCGAATTTCACACAGAGAAATCTGTTGTGATAAAAAGAAATACAAATACAAATACAAAATTCATCACAGGTGACTACGTCCATATCTCTCCCAATCTCTCCCATTCAACAACTGAAGGTGTAGCCCATCAAGTCCAAAATGATATACAAAATCAAACACAATAAACTCATCAAAGCATCAACACGTCATCAAAGGAATCTTTCGCTTGCATGACTAAAGCTGCAATCACATTGTCAACAAACTCAACTTGCCAGGAAAGATGGATCATTATTTTTTTTTTCTAACGAGGCATCCTTAATAATTCATCACAGGGGGCTAAACGTCTAAATTGTTTGCCAGGTGGTATATATACATACACACACATATATTTGCTCAGGTTTCGCCGATACGTGCGCATACATTCTACGGTATTTACATGTAATTTATGTAAATTACATATGATACATAATATAATAATTACATAACAATACAATGGGAGTGGAATTCTACAATTATCTACTATCTCAGAGCACACGCACACACACATACACATACACACACACGTGCGCATACAGACGCCGCGTGCGCATGCATATATATACACCTACACACACACACAAGCAAGCGCACCCAAACACACACACACACACACACACACACACACACACATACACGCACACCCACTAACAGAGCTGACCTGCAATAGTTATCACTGTCACTGTCTCCAAATAGATCAAAACTCATGATAAGAACACAACGTTCATGACACTTCACTCTAAAATTAACAGGTAACACACACACACACACACACACACACACACACACACACACACACACACACACACACACAAATGGGTTGGGGTGGGGGGTGAGGGGGCGGGTTGGAGGTGGAGGGGGGAATGTATGTCGGCGAACATCATCAACAACAACATAATTAGACAGGAAATGCCCGTGCGTTTCATCGCTTTCAGGGTTTGCAAATAGCCCCGTTATAGACAACTATCCGTCTCCTAGACTCCTTTGACCTCATCTTCATGTCTGGGTCAATTTTTTTTTTTTTTTTTTTTTTTTTGTCATGCATCTATTTATGAAACAGGTTAATGCCATTTTAAACACACGGACAGAGACAGACAGACAGACACACACACACACACACACACACACACACACACACATAGGCACACACACACACACACACTTACAGCGACACGACTGAATCAGCCACGCATCCAACCTTTTCCATGAAAGACCTTCAGTAACATTATTTAGACAAATGTTTCTCAAAGACAGCGGCGTTAACAAGATGGGGGAGGGGAGGAGGGGGTGGGGGGTTGGAGGGGAGATGGGGGGCCTTGGGGAGGGGGGGGGGGCGGGGGTGGTGGTGGTTAAATATACACAGCATCATCGTCATCGTCATCGTCGTCGTCGCTGTCCTTCTCCTCCTTTCCATTGCTACCATCATCATTACCAAGCATTTCAAACTATTACCACTGTCATCAATAAAATCACGAGGTTTTGTTTTGTTTTGTTTTGTCTTCTTCTTCTTCTGAGCTATTGTCCCAAAGCCTAAAACTGATTTATTTAAGATGAGTCTCTCATTTAATGGAAGAATAGAATGGAACATGCTTCCAAAGACATGTCGTCAAATTCGAGCCATATCTCTCTTTAAAACTAACATAAGAATATTTCTATTCGATAGATTTGATTAACCTACTCGCGGTCTTTTGCAAATGCTTGCTTGTACTCAGTCCACTAGCTGCCATGCCATGATGAATGAAAAATTGAATGTATGTGTATGTGTGAACAGTAAGTGCGTGTGTGTGTTTGTGTGTGTTTGGGTGTGTGGGCGTGAATGTGTACGTATGTCTTTGTTTGCTTGCGTTGTTTTTTTTAGTGTGTGTGTGTGTGTGTGTGTGTGTGTGTGTGTGTGTGTTTAAGTATGTACGTACATGATAATGTACCAATTGTTCTTTTCGTCGCTTTGTTACCTTTAATAGACCATTCAAGTTACTATTCTGATTCGTCGTTCTATTTTATTTTATTTCATTTTATTTCTTTAATTTTGTTTTGTGTCGGTCTTTATTTTTATGTTTTGTGTCGTTAAATGGGCAGAATTGTAAAAAGGTCTTTACTGCGCCTAATTATTTACCCATTAAAGATTCAGTCAATCAATCAATCTTCTTCTTCTATTTCCTTTCTTTCTTTTCTTTTCTTGTTTTTTAAAATCTTTTTTTCTATAAAAAAAAAAAAAAAAATTTGACAACAAGTGATAATTACCTAACAAATTGGTCGAACACATCAGTACGTCAATATCACCGATAACCCATCGTTTCCATCATGGAATAAAGATGCAGAAATCCACAGCATCAGACTTTGATTAAACAACAAACACACAAACTGCAGAATCGATCTTTCCCCCGCTTCTCAAAAAAGACACACATACACACACACAACGCAGCGCTTGCACGAACGCAAGCGAATCAAATGCACTGGTGTGTTAATGAGACTTTCCTTTTTTTTTTTTTTTTTTTTAGTGGGGCCGGGAGGGTGGGGGTGGGGTGGGGGTGGGGTTACTCTTGCAACCACGTTTCATTGCGACACACGCCCCAGGCGATGTGACCTACAACGAGGTAACCATCCCATGAAAGCGCAGAGACGAGTCTCGTCTTACAGCTACACGGACACCATGAGAACGGCACCATGAGACGGACAACACATACATCGACATGAACCGTATGTTAACAGTACAGTTGATAATGGGTGTTCAAACATTGACGGTCAATACATACGTCGACGTGAATCATAATGTTAACAGTACAGTTGATAATGGGTGTTCAAACATTGACGGTGGATACATACATCGACGTGAATCATAATGTTAACAGTACAGTTGATAATGGGTGTTCAAACATTGACGGTCAATACATACATCGACGTGAATCATAATGTTAACAGTACAGTTGATAATGGGTGTTCAAACATTGACGGTGGATACATACATCGACGTGAATCATAATGTTAACAGTACAGTTGATAATGGGTGTTCAAACATTGACGGTCAATACATACATCGACGTGAATCATAATGTTAACAGTACAGTTGATAATGGGTGTTCAAACATTGACGGTCAATACATACATCGACGTGAATCATAATGTTAACAGTACAGTTGATAATGGGTGTTCAAACATTGACGGTCAATACATACATCGACGTGAATCATAATGTTAACAGTACAGTTGATAATGGGTGTTCAAACATTGACGGTGGATACATACATCGACGTGAATCATAATGTTAACAGTACAGTTGATAACGGGTGTTCAAACATTGATGGTCAATACATACATCGACGTGAATCATACGTTAACAGTACAGTTACTAATGAGTGATCAAACATTGACAGTCAATGCATACATCGATGAGAACTACATGTTAATAGGACAGTTAATAACGAGTGTTAAAACATTGAAGGTCAATGCATACATCGA
Source organism: Babylonia areolata (assembly GCF_041734735.1). NCBI lineage: Eukaryota > Metazoa > Mollusca > Gastropoda > Neogastropoda > Buccinidae > Babylonia > Babylonia areolata. Next base: position 7,574,863 of record NC_134895.1, on the reverse strand, counting down.
CGTGAATCATAATGTTAACAGTACAGTTGATAATGGGTGTTCAAACATTGACGGTGGATACATACATCGACGTGAATCATAATGTTAACAGTACAGTTGATAATGGGTGGTCAAAAATTGACGGTCAATACATACATCGACGTGAATCATATGTTAACAGTACAGTTACTAATGAGTGTTAAAACATTGATGGTCAATACATTCATCGACGTGAATCATGTGTTAACAGTACAGTTAATGAGTGTTAAAACATCGACGGACAATACATTCATCGACGTGAATCATATATCAACAGTATTATGAGTGTTAAAACGTTGATGGTCAATACATACATCGACGTGAATCATATGTTTACAGTACAGTTAATAATGAGTGTTAAAACGTTGATGGTCAATGCATACATCGACGTGAATCATATGTTTACAGTAGAGTTAATAACGAGTGTTCAAACATTGACTGTGAACACATACATCGAATTGATTCATATGTAAACAGTACAGTTAATAACGAGTGTTGAAACATCGACGAGCGATGCATACATCGATGTGAATCATATGTTAACAGTGCATTTAATAATCGGTGTTCAAACATTGACGGTCAGTACATACATAGATGATAATTACATGATAATAGGACAGTTAATAACGAGTGTTCAAGCATTGACGGTCACGACGTACACAGACGCGAATCATATGTTAACAATACAGTTAACAATCAGTGTTAAAACATTGACGGTCAATGCTTACATCGTCGTGAACCATATGCTAACAGTACAGTTGATAATGGGTGTTGGAGAGGATCAGAACTGTCGTCGACAACACACTGAGAGAGGAACAAGCAGGATTCCGATCAGGGAGATCATGCACCGACCAGATTGCAACTCTACGCATCATCATTGAGCAATCGCTGGAGTGGCAGTCACCGCTATACGTCGTCGACTACAAAAAGGCGTTTGACATGGTGGACTGGACAACAATCTGGCAAATCATCAGACACTACGAGATCCCTCAAAAGATCGTCAGTGTCATCCAGAGCCTCTACAGGGACACCAGCTGCAGAGTCATTCACAACGCCGACCTGTCACCATCCTTTGAGGTCAACACCGGAGTCAGGCAAGGATGCCTGCTATCTCCTCTAATCTTCTCACTTCGCGAATTATGATTATTATGTACAGTTAATAACGAGAGTTAAAACATCGACAGACAATACATTCATCGACGTGAATCATATGTTAACAGTACAGTTAATAACGGGCGTTCAAACACTGACGGTCAATTCGTAGATCGATGAGGTTTACTTGTTAACAGTACGGTTGACCACGAGCGTTATTGACGGTCAATACATACATCGATGAGAATTGAAATGTTTTCAGTATGTAACGAAAGAGCACGTGTAGTAATATATTGGTCATGATCAGACAAACAACGTGATAAAACCATCCGCTGTGAGGCTATAACGATAACATCTTTTTTTTCTCTCTCTATTTTTGATATATAACATCACGGCACATCATGTGTAACGACTGGAACAAAGAAACAATCACAACAATATGCGTCTATTTATTGCCAGATTTTTCGCACAGTCATGGAATGTTATGTGCTAGGATGAAGTATTTACAATGTGATTCATTTTCCACAGTGAATTCGGAGCGGTCACAAAAATCACGGCATGCTGCTGAATTCTACGATCGAACGCTTTAAGGACAAAATGACAATATTGCTATCATTACACATCGGACGATGAGATCTATAAGTATACAAGCTAATTTTCATGCAGCCTTTAAAACACAACTTTTCCCCAGCAACAAAACAAACAAAGAAGACACAGGGAGAGAGAGAGAGAGAGAGAGAGAGAGAGAGAGAGAGAGAGAGAGAGAGAGAGCATCAGAACGGGTCCTAGTTAGCAACCTGCAGTCGCGATGATGCTGATGACACAGTTACGGTTATCTGATACAGACTGTCGTTTTTGTTCTTCTTTTTCTTCTTTTTTTTTCCAGCACCAGTCTGGAATTGTTCATTATTTCTTCTTCTTCTTTTTTTTCTCTCTCTCTCTTTATATAAACTAATCCATTTCTTTTTGTGTTATTGTACAGGCACATCTCCAGTTTCTGTCTATGCATTTTTTCTGTGGTGTTTGAGCTTTGGTTGTCTGTCTATCAGTTTCTCTGTCTCTTTCTCTGTTTGTCAGTCTGTCTGTCTGTCTCTGTTTCTGACTCTCTCCCTTGCTAGATTTGTTTATCAACATATTCTGTTTCTCTGATCGTGTGTGCACTGTTTGATGTGTTAAGTTTTGTCCTGGTTTCCTTGGTGCTAACTGTATAATGTATTTTTTCAACTTTTATTTCAGTGCATTATGGTGCAGTCTACGTTTTCGTTTCTAATATGCCTCCAGTTCTGATCGAAAAAGAAAAGAAACAATAAATAAATAAATAATAAAATAACATAAGCACGGGCTAATAACTTATCTCTAGGTATGGTTCTAGGCTTGCTTCAAAATCGGTTCTTTTCTTTCGCAAAGAAGGCAAACTGTCATTTATATAAGTAACAAACGAACACACACACACACACACACACACACACACACACACACACACACACACACACAGGCAAGCAAAAACAAAAAAAACCTCGTTCGCTCACTGCGGTATGAGGGCTTAGCCTATCATATAGCTCAAGAAAAGAAAGAAAGAAAAGAAAAAAAAAAAGAAAAAAAGAAAAAAAAGAAACCTGATTCAAAGCAGGTTCCCCGGTCGTATCGTATCACACGCGCTATTTTTTTCACAACGAATAAAGCTACAGAGCGAAGGTATTGCATAATTAACTGTTAGCATTAACGATGACACCGCCACATTAAAAAAAAAATCTATATTACTTGTTTTTCTATTTGTTTATTTATTTATTTATTCATTTGTCTATTTATTTTTTGCGACGATGAGACCGCCACATTAAAAAATCTATCTTACTTGTTTTTTTTTTTTTTATATTTGTTTATTTATTTATTTATTCATTTTTCTTTTTGTTTCTTTTTTTTTGCGATCACAGCATCCTCTACCTCACGTGTACTATATCCCCCCCCCCAAACCCCCACCCCCTCACTTCCTTTCAGTCTCCTCTTTCCATTGACACTTTCTCTCTCTCACCTTCGTTTCAAACACTCCACCCCCCCACCCCCACCCCCGAAAAAAAAAAAAAAAAAAGGGTGGGTGGGTGGGTGCGTGGGAGAAAAAACAAACAAAACAAAAACAAACAAACAACTCCCCCCCCCAAAAAAAAGAAAAAAAAAAAAAGAAAGCCGGAAACAAAAGAACAAGAAATTAAATCGTCATCCTCCCTGCATAACCATCATCATAATCATCATCATCATCCTCCTGCTGATTCTCCTGTGGGTGGGTGCGGGGAGAAAAACAACAAACAAACAAACAAACAAACACGGAAAATAAAGGAGAAAAGATGAAAATCACTATTCTGCGCGCGCTACATCAACATCTCCACCCAGAATTCTGTTTTTCCTTCCCCATCTTCCCCGGGTAGCAGGTCAGATCAGATGTCACAGACACACAGACACAGACACACACAGACACACACAACACACACACACATTCCGAAAACATTAATCAACATAATATCACAACATTTGATGTGCAATGACTATCGCAAGGACAGCAATAAGTCCTTGAGAATGTTCACTTCTTAACTCTCTTAACAGTCACAGAAGGTTGGCGTTCTTTTAGAGAAGATATATAAATAAACAAACAAATACACACACACACACTATATATATATATATATATATATATATATATATATATATACCATGGATATTTTCGCCGACTTATTGCTGAAGTGTTTTGATTTGTTTTTCTTTTAATCTTTACACAGACTTCAAAGTTACAAGTTGGGGATATCATCAACATTACAGACATTGACAGTACAAATTATATCATTTCATGCAGCACTCATCCACAGCAACTGAGAATCACTTTAATATAATCGTCTTCATCACTGGCAGATCTCTCTCATCGTATTTTTTCTCCTTTTGGTTTTTTTCTCCCGTGAGAACGTAGACATTTACATACTTTGCATCAGAGACCAACATTCGGCTTATATCACAGATTGACATAAGTTTACATTTGGGCCAACAGCAAAGTGAGAGCTGTATTATCAATGGTTTCTCCAGTCAATGGGAAACCATTTACAGCTTAGTCTTTTGTGAAGGACAATGACTCTCAAACTAGGAGGCGAAATTGCACTGGCTCTTCGTGCTGCAGTCTTGTGGGCTAGTTGGCCTTTGGGAACCATCCCAACGCCGACTGTCCTAAAACCCTCTTGGCCGAGAGAGTGGGGATGTACTTGGGCAAGACACTCTCCACTATAATCAAATTCTAGCCCAAATAGTCGGAACAGCAGTTGCCTCCTCTGCTGTTCTGATGGTCATAGTCGGACACGACTGACTGTCATATATATATATATATATATATATATATATATATATATATCAGAGACTGAGGACAGAGCGATGTTTACGTAGAAGTAAACGGTTTATTTTCCACCGCACCCCCTCTCCCCCCATGTCCCACCCCTACCTCCATAATAACACAAACAAACAACAAGACAGCAGCAACAACAACAACAACAATAACAACAGCGTTTGCATTGCAACGCCCCCGCATTCCTTGCTGGCTAGGTACAGCTCCACTACAACTCGATGTCATCGCCGTTACAGTAATGACGTAACTTCAACGTCATTTCTGTCGTTGGCCATCTGCAAGTATTGGTCATGACGAATGACTTAAAACAACAAGAAGAAGAAAGTAAGAAGAAAAAACCCCCCAAAAAAACAAAAAACAAAAAAACATCGACGTCTCAAGATGTACTTGGTGGTCATCCTGACATCAGAAACAATGTCCTGACTGCTCTTTCCCAAACGAAATCTCTGGTATCAAAACGAAACGGATCTCCAATTTGAAAAAAAAAAAAAAGAAAAAAAAAAGGTATTTATATTGCGCCGAGTCTTGTGCAGAGACAAATCAAAGCGCTTTCGCACCAGTCATTCACACGCATGCATAACTCTAAAACTGTAGAAACTAAAGACAGGAAGGGCAGGCAAGGGGGGGCGGGGGATAAAGAAGAAAAATGTTTGATAAAATTGGTAGTCATGGAGTCTCAGCTAGGATGATTCTGATGTCTTGCTATCAAGCATCTCCGGATGTCTTACCTCGTACCAAGTTCCAAGTCACTTCCATGTTTTATTTTCAGCTTAATACTTATGTTTTACTTTTTACCTTAGACCTCAACCTGTGTCATGTAAATGCCAGCGTATCACTCAACCGAGGGGTAAGATGACGATGTGGTGTCGTTTTGAGTGCCTAGCTTTTGACTGCGGTATTCATTTCAAAATGGGATGGAGAAAGATACCATGTATTGCATTGTGTTGTATTGCACTGTACTGTATTGTAATGTGTCGCGATGCGTTGCCTTGTATTGTATTGTATTGTATTGTATTGCATTTGTATTTGTATTTCTTTTTATCACAACAGATTTCCCTGTGTGAAATTCGGGCTGCTCTCCCCAGGGAGAGCGCGTCGCTACACTACAGCGCCACCCATTTTTTTTTTTTTTTTTTTTTTCCTGCATGCAGTTTTATTTGTTTTTCCTATCGATGTGAATTTTTTTTTACAGAATTTTGCCAGGAACAACCCTTTTGTTGCCGTGGGTTCTTTTACGTGCGCTAAGTGCATGCTGCACACGGGACCTCGGTTTATCGTCTCATCCGAATGACTAGCGTCCAGACCACCACT
>NC_134895.1:7564066-7566566 GCF_041734735.1 Babylonia areolata | reverse complement strand
TATTTTTTCCTGCGTGAAGTTTTATTAATTCCTATCGAAGTGGATCTTTCTACAGAATTTTGCCAGGAACAACCTTTTATTGCCGTGGGTTCTTTTACGTGCGCTAAGTGCATGCTACACACGGGACCTCGGTTTATCGTCTCATCCGAATGACTAGCATCCAGACCACCACTCAAGGTCTAGTGGAGGGGGAGAAAATATCAGCGGCTGAGCCGTGATTCGAACCAGCGCGCTCAGATTCTCTCGCTTCATCTATGCGGACGCGTTACCTCTAGGCCATCACTCCACATCACTACTCAGTAGAGTTGTCTTATCAGAACACACAAACCCCTAACCTACTTTGAATCTAAAGCGACACCTGAACTGATTTAACCTCCCCCCCCCAACCCCCCCCCCCCCACCAAAAAAACACAAACAAAACAACAACCCAAAACCAAACAAACCCTGCTTGATTTAAGGAGAAAACTATTGGCCCTAAAGAACCTGTATTGTTCCCAGGAAGTAACGAGAAGAACGGAATAGTAACATGGCAGTTACTTCACAATACATTTGCGTATGCACAATCCAGAAAAAAAAAAGATTTCTCAAGGTTTGTGAACATACCATGTACTTAGATTCAAACACGTTTTCTCTTTATAACCTTTTCAAGATTAGACAAGCTAGCTCCACTGTTCACGAATCATCTAAGAACAGCCATTACAAGTTTCACTTTTATCTATTTAGTTAGTTATTGTTTCCTGTTTTGGTTTGCTTTTGTCTCTGTTTCTCCACAAAGAACACACTTGGGCACAATCATTCACAGGCGTATTTAAACAAACGTGCACACAAATAATCAAATAAACGAACACACCATAAGCACGAAAACAAACCCAACAAAAACGCCAGCATGTGCTGTTATGAAGCATACAGAAAAAAAATGTGTAGCTGGGTAAATTCTGCAGAAAGTTTAAGATTGAAAACATCCTTTCAGAAAATTCACAAACGTGTTACGCTTAAGAAAAGTCGATGTTCTAACGCTATCAACTAGTTTGACAACATACATTTTTCACATCAACTTACACAAAAGAGGTTAACATTATTTAGCAGTACACTCGCTTCACGTCAGCTGAAGAAACAAATTCCTGAACGTACAATCGTGCCTTCACAGACTCTAACGCGTCGAGGGTCTTGTTAGTTCACGTGGCCGCCTTGTCACAAAAAACGGTGTTTACCATCAGAGCGCCGGCATGGCCCACTCTGCAATGCGACGCACGGAGAGTGAACTGTTAATACAGAATAAACACTGGGATAATGTTTTCTTGCGGGCTGATAAATTTGCACTCGTGTGTGTTTTCAAGCTGCGATGGAACCCGTGGCTAAAACGCAAGCCCGAGGTGTATACGTATGGGTTCGTGCTTCTTTCTTTTCAAAACATGTTTTGTCTGTCCTGGTTTGTGTTTTTCAGGAGAGTAGGAGAAGAAGTGACGAAAGAGGGGAAATGCGATTGAAAAAGAAAGGGCCAGCATGCTGGCTTCGTTTTTCCACGTTGTTACCACAGTAATGGTACCAGGACAACTTTGGTGCTGCATGGTCAGGACTCTTTTACTTGTTGTTGTTGTCATCACTTTTCCCATCACCAGGATTCAGCAGTGACCTTTGTAACCAAATTCTATATCGCCATCATCAGGATTTGTATCATCATTAGTGTCATCACAGTCACATTTCGCATAATCACGATTCAACAGTGACTGTTGTAACCAAACCTTATATTGCCATAATTAGGATTTGCATCATCATCATTATCATCATCACAATCACTTTTCCTATAACCATGATTCCCATAGTCATCGTCACCATGAATTTCATTCCCATGACCACGATTTCCGTGATAATTGTTGACATAATACTTGTTCCCATGATAATAATTGCTGTCATCTGTTTTCCTATAAAAGTATATCTGTCCCATCGAATTTCCTGATAAAAATAGCACAGATTAGTCAATAACAGAAATATAGAAAAAAAAGCAAGTAAATAAGTAAACAAACACATAAATATGCAGCAAGCATGGAAACGTTCTCGTTACTTATCATTTTACTGAATCTGTTTCGTCCGTCTATACCCGTTCAAACATATTTTTCTGTTGACAACTTTAAGAAATATATGTTGATCCAAGATGACCACTGGAAGCATGCCACAAAAAGCACAAGCTTCAAGGTAGTCATTCCACCAATCTTTTCATCATTCCTCAACCAACATGGTTTGACTCACCACTTTCGTTGGAAGTGTACTCTTCAAGCCTTTTCTTTTCTGGTTTGTTTGTTTTTTTGGTTTATTGTTGTTGCCGTTGTTGTTCAATTTGGTTTGGTTTTTATATTGTCAAGTCTTTGTTCACCTCCATAGAGGCTACTGCTTAATTAAGTACGTCAGATCGCAATGCTGATTTACACCTGCCCATTCAAAAAGGACGAGGGGTGCACGCACTTTAACGAAACAGAGTTAGTTATAAGTTCTGTTAATGCCC
>NC_134895.1:7541566-7559066 GCF_041734735.1 Babylonia areolata | reverse complement strand
AAACACCCAACATCAACAAAACACCCAACATCAACAAAACACCCAACATCAACAAAACACCCAACATCAACAACACCCAACATCAACAAAACACCCAACATCAACAACACCCAACAACAAAACACCCAACATCAACAAAACACCCAACATCAACAACACCCAACATCAACAAAACACCCAACATCAACAACACCCAACAACAACAACACCCAACATCAACAAAACACCCAACATCAACAACACCCAACAACAAAACACCCAACATCAACAAAACACCCAACAACAACAACACCCAACATCAACAAAACACCCAACATCAACAAAACACCCAACATCAACAACACCCAACATCAACAAAACACCCAACATCAACAACACCCAACATCAACAACACCACCAACAACAAAACACCCAACATCAACAACACCCAACAACAAAACACCCAACATCAACAAAACACCCAACAACAACAACACCCAACATCAACAAAACACCCAACATCAACAAAACACCCAACATCAACAACACCCAACATCAACAAAACACCCAACATCAACAACACCCAACAACAACAAAACACCCAACATCAACAAAACACCCAACATCAACAACACCACCACCAACAACAAAACACCCAACATCAACAAAACACCCAACATCAACAACACCCAACATCAACAAAACACCCAACATCAACAACACCCAACAACAACAAAACACCCAACATCAACAACACCCAACATCAACAAAACACCCAACATCAACAACACCCAACAACAACAATCGGCAAAAACAAAAAAACCCCAATAAAGAACCACAACAAAACAACAAAGAGAGAGAGAGAGAGAGAGAGAGAGAGAGAGAGAGAGACAGAGACAGAGAGATAGACAGAGAGTGAGAGAGAGAGACAGAGAGTGAGAGAGAGAGAGACAGAGACACAGAGAGAGAGAGAGAGTCAGAGACAGAGAGAGAGAGAAAGAAAACACGAAAACAGGCACAAGAAAGAACAACATTATCAACAACAACAACAACAACAACAACAACAAAAGAAAGCAAAGAACATGTATGAAGAAATGATAAGACAAAGACGAAGAAAAAGAACAACAACAGCAACAAAAGAAAAAAAAGGAGAAAATAGACCGAAGAAAAAACAACAACTACCAAACAACAACAACAACAACAGCAAAATCAACACCACACCCCTTACTCCCCTCTCCCTGGACTCCCAATTAAACCCATTCCCCAAAAATCCTCCACCCCCCCCCCCCCCACCCACAGCCCCCTCCTAATCACCCACCCACCCAACCATCTACCACTACAATTTCCCTTCCCAACCAACCCACCCCGGGCTGTGAAAGTGATTTTTAATTTTCTAAATTTGATTTTGAGCTGAGGTGTTTAACTTTACTATGAATATGCTGATCTTAGTGATGATGTAATTGATGTTGTTGTTGTTGTTTTTTGTGTGTGTGTGTGCGTTTTGTTTTCTAAAATGAATTACAACTGATGTTTATATGCCTGTAATTGATGCTCTTATACCGCGCCATGTTGGTTTTAAATTTTGGTGGTATGTGGTTTTTTTTTTACAGATTAGTATTTTTTTAAAAAATTGATTTCACCATTATATTCATTGATACTTTGTACATGTGAATAATTATACACTAAATGTGCATGGGTGCTTGCATACGGGCGGGTGTGTGTGTGTGTGTGCGTGCGCACGGGTGTGTGTGTGTTTTAGATAATGGAAAGTTATCGGACTTGTTTTGCTATGACTGAGTTGAGTGTTATTTTTGTGATATATATATATATATATATATATATATATATATATATATATATATATATATATATATATATATATATATATATATATATGTTGTATGCCAAATTTTACCGTTTTCCTTATAATTTGTATGTATCCCAGACGTCACCACACTTACTTTCTCTACGAGATAGCTTTAGAAATTGTTGGTTATATTTTTGATTGTGTACTATTTACGATTGTGTGCTATGACTTGTGTGTGTGTGTGTTTGTGTGCTTGTATGCCGTATTGTGTGTGTGTGTGTGTGTGTGTGTGTGTGTGTGTGTAGAAGGAGAGGGGATGAATAATTTTTTGGTAATGTTTGGTATTTAGTGGTTAATTTCTTCCTTGTTGATATTTACATAATTATGTGTTCTATTTGCAAACGTCTACGGCTTCTTTTTCAAGATTAGGCGTAAATGCTCATAATAATGATAGTAAAGGTATTCTGATTCTGATCCATCTACCCACCTACCATCAGCACCCAGCCACCTACTCTACCACTCGCGGGGCCCTCCTTAGCCCCCCCTCCCCCCCGGCCCCCCCCCCCAACCCCCCGCCCCCACGTCCCCCCAAGCCCCCTTTTCCCGGTCTGTGCGGATCAGCAAGGGAGACGGACCAAGCAAGCAAGCACAACTAAACACCCAGATAGAAGGCAACATGTTTATAACAGCGCAGTGTAGGCCCAGCCGACTCACTTGGGTTTTTCCAGGGGGTCGGGTTCCGCCCGGCCCAGCCCCACCGGGTGTTTCTCGGCCTCCTCCTCCGTGCACAGATGGAGCTCCGCCTCCACCTTGCCCTGCCACACACAGGCACAGACACACACACACAACCATATATATATATATATATATATATATATATATATATATATATATGTCAGTCTGTCTATGTATTTATGTGTGTATGTGTTAAGATATATCAATATAGATAGATGTATAACACATAGTACATATGATTGTACATATACATAATGCATATATAACACGACACATGATATGATCAATATATATATATATATATATATATATATATATATATATATATATATATATATATATATATATATATATATATATATATATACTAACTGAGTGACCCTGGTAACATGTAAACAACTTATCCCTTGAGGTAGAAACGTGATCGTTCACGACACTGTGAGCATCAATAAACACTGTCAAACCAAAATATACCAGCATTACAATTCAATGTGCAGAACAATAAAAGAAATTAAAAAAAACAAACAAACAAAAGAATACAAACAGCGTTTTCACGAAGTAGCCATTTCTCTGAATTTGAAAGCTTTGTATAAAAAATAGTGAAAATTTGCGAACAACTTCAGGGGAAGTAGATGACATCAATAAGTTCAATTTAAACAGAGAGGAAAGAGAAAGACAGAGAGAGAGAGGGAAGTGTGAGAAGAGGACGAAGAAAAGAGGACGAGAGAGATCGGAAGGGAAGAGAGAAAAAAAGTTAACTCTCTCCATACGAACGGCGAAAGAGACGACGTTAACAGCGTTTAACCCCAGTTACCATCATCAAAATATTGCAAGCGGAAGGCTCTTATACTGAAGAGATGAATGTTGACAAAGAATACCACAATTCTGACGACGGAAGCTAAAGGTTGGATCATTGAGACACCCACTGGACATCCGAGGGGTCTGTGTAGAGGAGAAGAGAGGACTGGCCGTACTGAGTGAGTTAAGAAGGGGAAGAAGGGAGAAGGAGAGAGACAGAGACAGAGACAGACACACAGACAGGGAGAAATAGAGAATGATTGAATGAATGAATGAATAATTTTTATTTTCTGAGGGTAATAGATTAAGCATACATGCTTTTTTCACCCAGCCCTCGAAAACAAATACATAAACAACAGCAAAACGAAAAAAAAAAAAAAAAAAAGAGGGAAAAGTGAAAAAGCAAGAGAAAAATCACGGAAATACGAGAAGAAGAAAAAAAAGATAGTTACACAGATAGATGGAAAGAGACAGACAAAGATATACAGACAGACATACAAATAGACAGGCAGGGAGAGCGACGAGAGAGAGAGAGAGAGAGAGAGAGAGAGAGAGAGAGAGAGAGAGAGAGAGAGAGAGAGAGGCGGGATCGTTCCTATATTTGTTCATTTTACATATACGGTGCATATACGCTTAAAAAAAAAAAAAAGATTTATGTTGAAAATAATACAGAGAGAGACAAGAGAGACAAGACAAGACAAGACAAGACAAGACAATGGTTTATTTGTTATGGCTCCGGCGCATAACGAAGGGAGTGGGCCACAAACAAAAATATTACATAATAAATCAAATAGTGTGGACAGTATATCAATGCGCATGTTACTCTTACAAGCTCTCTCTCTCTCTCTCTCTCTCTCTCTCTCTCTCTCTCTCATGCACATTATCTCTCCCTCCTCTCCCGTCCCTCATATACACGCTTGCGCGCTTAACACACAGGTCCAGTGACTGACTGAGAGAGAGAGAGAGAGAGAGAGAGAGAGCTTTTCTCAACCCCTTTTCCAGATAAAACCAGTTTTTCTCCCCCACCCCCACCCCCAGATAAAACCAGTTTTTCTCCCCCACCCCCAGATAAAAACAGCTTTTCTCCCCCACCCCCAGATAAAACCAGCTTTTCCCCCCCCACCCCCACCCCAAGATAAAACCAGCTTCCCCCCCCCACCCCCAGATAAAACCAGCTTTTCTCCCCCCACCCCCAGATAAAACCAGCTTTTCTCCCCCACCCCCACCCCCAGATAAAACCAGCTTTTCCCCCCCACCCCCACCCCCACCCCCAGATAAAACCAGCTTTTCTCCCCCCACCCCACCCCCAGATAAAACCAGCTTTTCTCCCCCACCCCCACCCCCAGATAAAACCAGCTTTTCTCCCCCACCCCCACCCCCACCCCCAGATAAAACCAGCTTTTCCCCCCCACCCCCACCCCCAGATAAAAACAGCTTTTCTCCCCCACCCCCACCCCCAGATAAAAACAGCTTTTCTCCCCCACCCCCACCCCCAGATAAAACCAGCTATTCTCTCCCACCCCCACCCCCAGATAAAACCAGCTTTTGTCCCCCACCCCCACCCCCAGATAAAACCAGCTTTTCCCCCCACCCCCACCCCCAGATAAAACCAGCTATTCTCCCCCAGCCCATCCCCGGATAAAACCAGATATTCTCCCCCACCCACACCCCAGATAAAACCAGCTTTTCTCCCCCACCCCCAGCCCACCCCCAGATAAAACCGGCTTTTCTCCCCCACCCCCACCCCCAGATAAAACCAGCTATTCTCCCCCAGCCCATCCCCGGATAAAACCAGATATTCTCCCCCACCCACACCCCAGATAAAACCAGCTTTTCTCCCCCACCCCCTCCCCACTCCCAGATAAAACGAGTTTTTCTCAACCTCTCTTCCAGATAAAACCAGCATTTCTCCCCCCACCACCACCCCCAGATAAAACCAGCTTTTCTCCCCCACCACCACCCCCAGATAAAACCAGCTTTTCTGAACTCCTCCCCCAGATAAAACCAGCTTTTCTGAACTCCTCCCCCAGATAAAAACAGCTTTCCTCAACTCATCCCCCAGATAAAACCAGCTTTTCTCAACTCCTCCCCCAGATAAAACCAGCTCTTCTCAACTCCTCCCCCAGATAAAACCAGCTTTTCTCAACTCCTCCCCCCGATGAAAACAGCTTTTCTCAACTCCTCCCCCAGATAAAAACAGCTTTTCTCAACTCCTCCCCCAGATAAAAACAGCTTTTCTCAACTCCTTCCCCAGATAAAAACAGCTTTTCTCAACTCCTTCCCCAGATAAAAACAGCTTTTCTCAACTCCTCCCCCAGATAAAAACAGCTTTTCTCAACTCCTCCCACAGAGAGAAACAGCTTTTCTCAACTCCTCCCCCAGATAAAAACAGCTTTTCTCAACTCCTCCCACAGATAGAAACAGCTTTTCTCAACTCCTCCCCCAGATAAAAACAGCTTTTCTCAACTCCTCCCCCAGATAAAAACAGCTTTTCTCAACTCCTCCCACAGATAGAAACAGCTTTTCTCAACTCCTCCCCCAGATGAAAACAGCTTTTCTCAACTCCTCCCACAGATAGAAACAGCTTTTCTCAACTCCTCCCCCAGATAAAAACAGCTTTTCTCAACTCCTCCCGCAGATGAAAACAGCTTTTCTCAAATCCTCCCACTGATAAGAACAGCTTTTCTCAACTCTTCCCCCCAGATAGAAATAACTTTTCTCAACCCTTCCCCCAGATAAAACCAGCGCATGAGACTCTTACGAGGTCTCTCTCTCTCTCTCTCTCTCTCTCTCTCTCTCATACACACACACATGCACATTATCTCTCTCTCCGTTCTCTCCCCTCCCTCATATACACGCTTGCGCGCTTAACACACAGGTCCAGAGAGAGAGAGAGAGAGAGAGAGAGAGAGAGAGGGCAGATGAAGAAGGAACAGACACGGGGACAGACGTGTAAAGAAACGAGGGAGAAAGGGAAGATAGACAAGACACGGTGGGAGAGAGAGGGGAGTGAGAGAAGGAGGAGGAGGGAGGTGTGTGTGTGTGTCGGGGGGTGGGGGGTGGGGGGTGGGGGGGGGAAGAAATATAACCAGAAAGTCAACGGCTGAAAGAAGAGTATATAGCTAAAAGACATTTACGAAAGCTGATGTCATTTGTTGTTCGCTTATCTTACAATCGGCTATAATTATGTATGACATCGGACATTGAAGAACAGTTTCAGTTTCAGTTTCACTTTCACTTTCTCAAGGAGGCGTCACTGCGTTCGGACAAATCCATACACGCTACACCACATCTGTTGAGCAGATGCCTGACCAGCAGCATAACCCAACGCGCTTAGTCAGGCCTTGAGTGCATGCTTACATATTTGTGTACCTATGAAAGTGGATTTCATTTTACGTAATTTCGCCAGAGGACAACACTCTCGTTGCCATGGGTTCTTTTTCAGTGCGCCAAGTGCGTGCTGCACACGGGACCTCGGTTTATCGTCTCATCCGAAAGACTAGACGCTCAGTTTGATTTTCCAGTCAAACTTAGGAGAAAGGGCGAGAGCGGGATTCGAACCCACACCCTCACGGACTCTCTGTATTGGCAGCTGAGCGTCGTAACCATTCTGCCACCTTCCTCCTTGAAGAACAACAACAACACACACACACACACACACACACACACACACACACACACACACACACACACACACACACACACGAAAACACTCGGCCGCTCTTCCAATTACTCAACGTTTTCCCTTACTACCTTTCTCATCTAGTCTTACTGGATTTGTTATCTCAAGTACCCTGTTTCCTTTTCATGTTGTGACCCCCGTTGGTTCTTGACCTTTGTGTGGAGGGGTGGGGGGGGGGGGAGAATGTGTAGGTGAGTGAGAGACAGAGAGACAGACAGACAGGCTGACTGACAGACAGACAGAGACATAGAAATGGAGATAATCAGAGAGAGAGAGAGGGGGACAGATAGACAGACAGACAGGCTGACAGACAAACAGAGACAAAGAAATGGAGATAAACAGAGAGAGAGAGAAAGAGAGAGAGAGAGAGTGAGAGAAACACAGAGAGAGAGATAGATTAATAGATAGAGAGAGAAACAAAGAGAGAGAGAGAGACAGAGAGACAAAGAAGACTGTGGATAGGGTGTGTGGTGGTGGGGGTGGTGGTGGTGGTGGTATTGGTGGGGCGTAGTTCTTATCTGGAGCCACCCTCTCTCCATGACCCAATCCCCAGACAAAACAAAAACCGCCGGGGGAGGGGGGGGAGGGGGAGGAGGGAGGGGGGTGCGGGGGGTGCGGGGGGGGGGGGGTCGTAGGAGGGGTCGAGGTGGGGGGGGGGGGGGGGGGGGGGCAGAATACAACGTGCCGCAAGCAGCAACAGAACGACAGAAAGACTCCTCACCCACATACCCCACCACTACGCCTTTCACAGTCTAACCAGCTCACCCACAGCTATACCGGCTCCTCAGCTTTCAAACTACCCCCCCCCCCTCCCTCCCCCGCATTCCCCGACCCCCCCCCTGTGAATTCTTCCACCCCACCCCACCACACCCCCTCCTGCTCTGTCGCCGCCTCTTTCCCTGTTTGTTTTCTCGGCAAAAAGGGAAGGCAGGGACCGTGGTTTGTTTTCTAACAGCCCTGTTGCGAGTTCCTCCACACTCTTTTCTGCACCTGCGCCGAAGTTGTCTGCTCTTGTGTTTTGCTTGTCAGAGTGGCTACCCCTTCCTCCCTCCCCTCCAGTGTGGCCTCCCAGTCCCCCCCCCCCCCCCCCCCCCGCCCCCTTATCTCCCCTACCCCTTTAATTGTCTCTTTCACCGTTCACCGCGACAAATTGAGATTTTTTCCCCCCCTTTCTTTTCGCCTTGCCGTACCTTGCCTTGCCTCAGGCAGGGATTGAAGAAGGAAATGTATAAAATTGTACGTTCCTGTACATATATGTGTTTCCTCAAAAACCCATCCTTGGATCCTCTTAAATGAATGCGTCTTGGATCTTCTGAAAAAAAAGTAAAAGAAAAAAAAAAGAAAAAAAAGTAAAAGAAAAAAAAAGAAAAGAGATAAACTTCCTTGAAGCTTGCGTGCACACGAGAGCATGTAACTATTTTTTTTTGCAAGATCTAATGTCCATTGTATGATTGTATGATAGTCGTGTCCGATTGTGACCATCAGATAAGCAGACGAGGCAACTGTTGTCACAACCGTTTGGACTGGAATTTGTTTCTAGACTTGTCGTTTCTCTCATTCTCTCTCGCCTTGACTACTGTAACTCTCTATTGTCTGGTTTGCCTGCTTCATCCATTCAGTCCCTTCAGCGCATACAAAACTCTGCTGCCCGACTCGTCCTCAGAAAGAAAAGATCTGAGCACATCACTCCTCTTTTGCAACATCTCCACTGGCTCCCTGTCTCACACAGAATAAAGTAAAAGATCAGCACTCTATGATATAAATGTATTCACAAATCAGTCCCTTCCTATCTCTGCGGCTGCCTTCACCTCTACACTCCATCTCGCTCACTACGACCAGCTTCGGGTCCACTCTGCTTACGCATACCCAGATTCAAACTCACGACTGTTGGCCGCCGTTCTTTCTCTGTCTCTGGACCTTGCAAATGGAATGAACTTCCTCTTTCGCTTCGTCAAGTCTCCACACTCAGCTCTTTCAAGTCTGGCCTTAAATTAAAACCCACCTCTTCCCAAAATAGCCTCCCTTCCCTGCCTCTTCCTTGTCTTCAGTTTCTCCAGTTTTAGACTTATGCATGCGTGTGAATGACTGGTGCGAAAGCGCTTTGATTTGTCTATACACAAGATTCAGCGCTATATAAATACCATTATTATTATTATTATTATTCACAGTGGAGAGTGTCTTGCCCAAGTTACATCCCAACTCTCTCGGCCAAGAGGCTCGCCCCCAAGGCTGCAGCACTGAGAGTCAGTGCAATATTGCCTCCTAGTTTGAGGGTAACAATCTTTGACAAAAGACTAGGCTGTACATGACTTCTCGTTGCAGTGGAAAATCCATCGATCATACAACTCTCACTGTTTGCCCGGGTGTAAGCTCAGGTCTTCTTCTTCTTCTTCTGCGTTCACTCGTATGCACACGGGTGGGCTTTTACGTGTATGACCGTTTTTACCTCGCCATGTAGGCAGCCATACTCCATTTTCGGGGGTGTGCATGCTGGGTATGTTCTTGTTTCCATAACCCACCGAACGTTGACATGGATTACAGGATCTTTAACGTGCGTACTTGATCTTCTGCTTGCATATACACACGAAGGGGGTTCAGGCACTAGCAGGTCTGCACATATGTTGACCTGGGAGATCGTAAAAATCTCCACCCTTTACCCACCAGGCGCCGTCACCGTGATTCGAACCCGGGACCCTCAGATTGACAGTCCAACGCTTTAACCACTCGGCTATTGCGCCCGTCTAAGCTCAGGTCAAAATCTGCTGTCCCGTTAGAACAATTTTACAACTTAACTGTTAACTGTGTACATCATCTGAGGCAAAATAGAAAAAAAAAGACCTGTCCTGCCTGCCAGTGCCAGTGTTATAATTATAACCATGCTCAAGACTGTCTAGGAGCAGGAAATCACACACACACACACACACACACACACACACACACACACACACACACACACACAGTGTGACAGACAGACAGAGAAATTGAGATAAACAGAGAGAGAGAGAGAGAGAGAGAGAGAGAGAGAGAGAGAGAGAGAGAGAGAGAGAGAGAGAGAGATATATAAATATATAGAGAGAGTTCTTTGTTGTGTCTATTAATCCTTCGGGATTTTATGACAATAAATGAAGTCAAGTCAAGTCACACACACACACACACACACACACACACACACACACACACACACACACACACACACACACACACACACACACATCGTTGATCTGCGTACTTTACAAACAAACTATTCTTCGTATCTGGAGATGCCTCGATTATATCTCTCTCCAGCTTGGAAAGTTACTCAAGTTACCCCCCTCTACCCTTTCCCCCTTCACCACCTCCCCTCCCCCAACTGTATGTATGCCTATGACCTAAACATATTAACTCTCTCCATACGAACGGCGAAAGAGACGACGTTAACAGCGTTTCATTCCAATTACCATCATCAAAATATTGCAAGCGGAACGCTCTTTTACTGAAGAGGTGACTGTTGACAAAGAATATCACAGTTCTGACGACGGAAGCTAAAGATTGGGTCATTGAGACACCCACTGGACATCCGAGGGGTCTGTGTGGAGGAGAAGAGAGGACTGGCCGTACTGAGTGAGTTAAACAACCTCAGTCCGAGACCCCCCCCCCCCTTCCACCACCCTCATCCTCTCTCTCTCTCTCTCACCCTCCCTCGCCGGCTCATGACCCAATCCTCAGGCGAAAGAACAACATCAATGGGGAAGGACTCACATCTTCACACACACCATGCCAACCACGCTCACCCACCCACCACAGACTCAGTATTATATTGGTCGTCTCCGATTTCAACCCCCCCCCCCCCTTAACCCTTTCACCGCCAGTCAATTTAGAGTACAAAATTCCCTTGTGATATAAACACAGAAAAGACAGTGTCTAAGATTAGCTGGGGATTCCCCCTGCGATATATAGAAAATATGGCGTATCCTAGTTGGTTCATGGATAACAGACCAATGAATGGTCACCTTTCAGTGACATGGGTCCTCTATCGCGCCTTTGCATAAATGCGAGCTTGGCGGTGAAAGGGTTAAAGACTAACCCCCCCCCCCCCACCCCCACCCCCTATACCCCACGCTCCCGGCTTCTTCTTTCTTCTTCTTCCTTCCTTCTTTTCCTTCTTTGTTTGTTTTCTCAGCAAAATGGGGAAGGCAAAGGCCGCTTTGTTTTCTGACGGGACTTGTTGGGAGTTCCAGCCCCCCACCCATTGGTACGGTACCGTGGGCTCCGCTTGTGTTTTGCCTGTCAGGTCGTCTTGCTGTGATTGCCCATTGCGCATGGACAGTTGGCTGGTCTTTTTTTTTTTTTTTTTTTTTTTTTTTTTTTTTGGGGGGGGGGGCGGGGGGGGGGTCTTGGGGGTCTTTCTTCTTCTTCTTCTACTTCTTTTATTATTATCAAAACGTTTCTATGAGTGAGCGGAGGAGGTTGGAAGGCAGGAACAGAGGGTGGTGGGGTAGGGGTGGGGTGGGAATCGGGGTGTGGGTGGTAGTGATCAGAGGAAGGGTAGAGGGCACAGTGTTTCATGCAGCATATTCCAGCAAGCTTTTCTTGGTTGTCATTGTAACAAAAAGAAAACAAGCTTTAAAAAAAAAAAAAAAATTCCCGTCTTTCTATACAGTTGAGTGATTTTTTTTTTTTTTTATCTTTCTGTGATGAATGATGTGGATGAGGATGATGACAATATCACTCAGTAGATTGATTTCAACTTGATCTTCTGTGGTGGGTTCATGCAAGTTTTGCAATACAAAGTACTATATGAAGGATGCACGCGAACGTGCACGCATACTTATACATTCTGAACCCGAACACACGAACACACACACACACACACACACACACACACACACACACACACACACACACACACACACACACACACACACACACACGTGTCTGACAAGCACAAATCTGGCACGCACACACACACACACACACACGCGCGTGCACATGCACACACACACACACAAACACAAACATACGTGCGCACGCACTCTCGTGCACGCGCGCTACTCCACACCTTCCTTGATCAGCGCCACACGCTCTTCCAGAGCCTGTGTTCCCCTCTTTCAGTCTCCAGTCCACGCTGTTGACTGTTTACCTGTGTGCTCGTGAAAAAGAAACCAGTCTTATCTGGATCTGCCCCCCCTTCTCTCACATGACCTAATCCTCAGGCAAAATAAAGAGCCGGGGGCAAATAACAGCATCAACCAGGAGCAGTCTCACATCTTTGCTAAGCAGCTCACCCACAGCTACTGTTTCCTCAAGTTTTCAGACTCTGCTTGCAGACTCCCCCCCCCCCCCCAACCCCCCCCCCCTCCCCCCAAGCCCTCCCCCTTGCCTCTTCCCTGTTTGTTTGCTCGGCAGAACGGAGGCAAAGGGCGTTTGTTGTCTGACGGGGCTTGTTGTGAGTTCCACCCTCCCACCACTAGCCCCCTGCAGTTGTCTGCGCTTGTGTTGTGCTTGTCAGTATGTCTTGCCGTGATTGTGTGTTGCAGCATGAGCAATTTGCCAGGATTTGAAAAAAGAAAAGAAAAGAAAAAACACAAGAGAGGCAAGGCCTTCAAGACTCACTTGTGATAAATTAAGTCCCCTAGCATTAATTACAGAGTAATTTCCCTTTTTTTTACTATCTGCACCAAAACGTTTGCAAAATAAATAAAAATTCCATGCTTTGCAAAAGAAGTTCCTGTTTGAACAAAAAAATGATAATAATGACTGCTCTTGTTGTTGTGTCAGAATACGAGGTCAAAGTGCCAAGTTTAGAGAATACAAAAAACATAAATATAACAGTAAATGCAGTTTGCATATAATTAAGGCTTCTTTTAAAAAAAAAAATTGTGCCCATCCCAGAGGTGCAATATTGTTTTAAACAAGACGACTGGAAAGAACTGAATTTTTCCTATTTTTATGCCTAATTTGGTGTCAACTGACAAAGTATTTGCAGAGAAAATGTCAAAGTTAAAGTTTACCACGGACACACAGACACACGGACACACAGACACACAGACACACAGACACACACACACACACACACACACACACACACACACACAACCGAACACCGGGTTAAAACACAGCGTCACTTTGTTTACACAAGTGAGTCAAAAAAAAGGAAGGGTATTGGGAGAATGGGGACTGAGGGTTGGGTATGGTTTGACTTGTTGTTCTCATGGTTATAGCACAACCTCCTCCTCCACCACATATTTTGGGGGGTGGGGTAGCCATAGTCCTCTGTCCATTTGTAGAGACGGCAAGAGATCTGAGACTTACTGCTGTCCATGGTGACTGATGAGGATGAGGACCGTTGCAGAAACTCGTAATGCTGACGTTATGGTAATTCATTCCTGGTTGAGATATCATGGTGGGTTTATACTCTACAGCCTGCAGTAGTAGTGAGTTTAACGCCCTATTAGCTCTTGCCTTTAGATCGGCTTGTTCGGGGCTGTGGATTTGTTTCACGAAGGGTGGCGTGGTCGCGGCGTTGGGTGTCCTGATTATACTCTACATACATGCCTTTCTTTGCATATCACAACGTCTACCAGGGCAAAGAGTAACAACATACACGTGTGGAACTAAATCAGGAAATGTGAACAAGGTTCTCAAAGATGCATCAATGAAGCAAGCGACACCTGGCAGAAAGCTACAAGACACACTTTCATCAGGAAATCATGGACAGGGAATGAAGAATTATGAGGTCAGGGCTTTTCCCGGAGTGCTGTAGCAGAATCGGTTTAGCGCTGAACTTCTGATCCAGTGTCTATCAGAGTTCCAGCCTCCGTTTCAGTGCGGTGTTGTATCCTTGGTTGGAAAAGGCACTCTACCCAATTTTTCTCACTCCACCCACGTGGACTTCAGTTGGGGAAGGCTGAAGCGACAGATGGAGAGGAGTGGGCCCGGCCTTTCTATGCCTGGACGCAGTGAGTATGAATTCACTGCCCATATGACCTTAACTCTCTCCATACGAACGGCGAAAGAGACGACGTTAACAGCGTTTCACCCCAATTACAACCATCAAAATATAACAAGCGGAAGGCTCTTACACTGAAGAGGTGAATGTTGACAAAGAATACCACATTTCTGACGACGGAAGCTAAAGGTTGGGTCATAGAGACACCCACTGGACATCCGAGGGGTCTGTGTAGAGGAGAAGAGAGGACTGGCCGTACTGAGTGAGTAAAAAGCCTACGGAACCTATAACCTTTAACTCTTTCACCGCCAAGCTCGCATTTATATGCACAGGCGTGGTAGAGGAACCATGTCACCGAAAAGTGACCATTCATTGGTCTGTTATCCATGAACCTACTGCTCTTAATGTTCGGTGATAGGATAGGCCATATTTTCTGTACATCGAGGGCGGAATCCCCAGCTATTCTTAGCCACTGTCTTTTCTGTGTTTATACCAAAAGGGAATTTTGTACTCTAAATTGACTGGCGGTGAAAGGGTTAGTCTAAATACTATGGTAATGCAGAACAGATCAGAGCAAAAGATAAACCAAAATGAAAAAAAAGAGGTACAATGACAGCAAACCAGACCGGACAATATCAGAACGAACGAACGAACGAATGTTTTATTCAGATGAGGCCAGAGCCCCTTACTGAAGGGGGTATTCATTGATAAATGATAATGAGAAAATGACATGACAAAGTAAATCGACAATTCAGATCAACCAAGAATAGTTAACACAAATATTCAACAACATTCATGAGATAACTGTACGTAATCTCTTCAACGCTACATGTATATATATATCGCTAAGTTATACAGAGTACATTCATGTCTTGAAGACTCGAGTAAACTGAACCTAAAATTAGACGGATCTCTATAATATTTCGGTTGAATACGTTTTTGTCTAAGGTCACACAAAGCTGGGTAACATAACAACAAAAAACAAGAGAGGCAAGGCCTTCAAGACTCACCAAAACGTTTGCAAAATAAATAAAAATTCCATGCTTTGCAAAAGAAGTTCCTGTTTGAACAAAAAATGATAATAATGACTCCTCTTGTTGTTGTGTCAGAATAAGAGGTCAAAGTGCCAAGTTTAGAGAATACAAAAAAATATAAATATAACAGTAAATGCAGTTTGCATATAATTAGGCTTCTTATTTTAATTTTTTTGTGCCCATCCCAGAGGTGCAATATTGTTTTAAACAAGATGACTGGAAAGAACTGAATTTTTCCTATTTTTATGCAAACTTTGGTGTCAACTGACAAAGTATTTGCAGATAAAATGTCACTGTTAAAGTTTACCACGGACACACAGACACACAGACACACGGACACACACACACACACACACACACACACACACAGACTACCGAACACCGGGTTAAAACATAGACTCACTTTGTTTACACAAGTTGTTTACACAAGTGAGTCAAAAAATGTAATTCATCTTCTTTACCCAGACTGCATAAACAGCATGTGTCCACAGGTTCATTTAAAATGCTGTACCTGAAACTATGAGAAGCAACATTAGAAATACCAAATCTAAATTTTGTCAGTGCACGTTTTATATATCTGTTCAGGACAATATCAGAGCAAAACAGAAAAGACAAAGACAAGTTATTCAGTACAAAGAACATTCTACCCACTCACGGTGTCCACAGTCACGTATAGGTGAGAAAAGACAACATGTCAGGTGTCTACAGGTACCCACATAGTTATATGTATGTGACAGACACTAACACTGTATAAAATCGTTGAAGACCTTTACACTATTTCATCCACTCATTATGCATCTTTACACCCTTTTACCGTTTAACCCTTTTACCGCCAGTCAATTTAGAGTACAAAATTCCCTTGTGCTATAAGCACAGAAAAGACAGTGTCTAACAATAGCTGGGGATTCCCCCAGCGATGTATAGAAAATATGGCCTATCCTACTACCGAACATTAAGAGCAGTAGGTTCATGGATAACAGACCAAGGAATGGTCACCTTTCAGTGACATGGGTCCTCTACCTCGCCTGTGCATAAATGCGAGCTTGGCTGTGAAAGGGTTAAGGGTGGATGTAAAAAAAACCAAACCAAACAAAAACTCCTTGCTTATCGATAACCGTCGTCAACAAAGAATTTGTCTTTGTTTTGTGTAACCTCACTGGATGTCTTCGATCCTATTACCCCATGTCCCCCCCCCCCCCTGTCCAGCCATGGCACCAACTGAATCTTGACCTATGCGCTGAAGGGACAAGGTAAGATAACAGAAGACAAGGTAAGATCAGACAAAAGAAATAAGACAAGACAAGACCAGATAAGATAGGATAGGATAAGATAGGACAAGCTAAGCTAAGCTAAGCTAAGATAAGAATAAAGTTATTATCTCACAAACAGACACTGCGTCAGGTGCGGCAAAACAAAATGTGGATAGTAATTCATCAAGAAAAAACAACAACAACATTACACATTACTTGAAAAGCTTCATTAAACATACAAGACATGCGAAAACATAAAGAAAAGCATTTGCAGATATTCATTTTTAGAACATTGTTGTTCATAATAATAATAATCATGATACTAATACAATAAACCCCGGTTCGAAAGACTCAAACCATAACATTGCATGCATCATATTGCACACACACACACACACACACACACACACACACACACACACTGCACACTGCTACACACCACCAGCCTGCCGATATATAAATTACATCAGTCCAGAAAGTAAAACAAATACAACAACATGGTATGCATGAACGTACGCATGGAGGGGGGGGGAGTGAAGTGGAGGTGGACGGGGGGCAGGGGTGTGGGAGGGGAGGTAGAAAAGAGAAGAGGGTGTGTGGGGGGGGGGGGGGGGAGGGGGGGGGGAAATTGAGAGAAGGACAGAAGGTGTTGTTCTTATCAGAGACTGCCTCTCCCCATGATGATCTGCCCCCCCGAGACAAAACAAAAAAACACCATGGGGCTAGAAAACAACGGGGGGGAGCGACAGAAAAGACACACCACGCCTTCCACAGTAACCAGCTCACCCACAGCTACCGGCTCCTCAACTTTCAGCTCTTCCTTCCCTCCCCGCCGCCGCCAAATTCTCTCCCCTGCCTCTTTCCTAGTTGTTTTCTCAGCAAGCAAAAAAAAAAAAAAAAAAAAAAAAAAAAAGGAGGGCGGCAAGGAAGTTTGTCGATTGCGAGTTTCAAGCGTCCACCTGCGCAAAGTTATCTGCTCTTGTGTTTTATCAGTCAGAATGCTCTCCCTTGATTGTCTCTCCCCACCCCCACCCACACACCTTTATTTATTTTTATTTTTTTAATTTTTTTTTAAAGCGACTTGCTTAGAGATCTGCTTTATTTCCCTCAGACAGCGGCTAGAGGAGGTATTTACATACACACACGTTACTCTCTTGACTTGCTTGCATTCTTTCAAAGGATGCAAACCGTTGCTTAAACTAAATTTCTTCACTGGTTAATTGCTAACTGCGCGTGCTGTCATTGGGCAAAATACTCTCGAACTTTGGATGATTATAATTCAGGAAA
>NC_134895.1:7529066-7531566 GCF_041734735.1 Babylonia areolata | reverse complement strand
TCACAGACCGGGTTATGTGAAGGCAAACAAACGGGTATGTGTAGGCAAAACAGAGTGGGACATGCCACACAATCTCGTGTCCTGCAGGTGCCAGACAAACAAGAAAGAGGGTACCAGAGAACTGCCCCCCCCCCCCCCCACCCCCCACTCCACCCCAACCCCCCAAAACAAAAGATCCATTCCACATTTTCTGGTGGTGGTAATGCCACGAGGCTCAGTGTGTGTGTGTGTGTGTGTGTGTGTGTGTGTGTGTGTGTGTGTGTGTGTGTGTGATGTGAGTGGAACAATATGCGAGCCTCCTATCATCATCTTCTGTCAGCATGGATACTGTGTCCAGACGGGGGAATTCCCCCAACCCCGTCCGGATGCCAACAGAATCAAAAGAAGTCAAATTCGTTTTGACGCTGAGTAGGGGGAAGCGACTGGAAGCGGAGGAGGGGGAGGGGGAGGGGAAGGAGGAGGGGGAGGAGGAGGGGAGGAGGACGAGGGGAGGAGGAGGAGGGGGAGGTGGAGGGGGAGGAGGAGGACGAGGGGGGTGGACCAGGAGATAGAGAGAAAGAGTTAGAGAGAGACAGGAGGGTGGGTGGGAGGGAGAGGGACAGACAGACAGACAGACAGACAGACATACAGACCACAGGGAATGTAACATGCTTTGTGCTCAAGAGCCAGAGAAAGAAAGTCAGAGAGACATGGGGGAAGAGAGAGAGACAGAGAGAGAGAGAGAGAGAGAGAGAGAGAGAGAGAGAGAGAGAGAGAGAGAGAGAGAGAGAAATACACACAGACAATCAGACACCCAAAAACAAAATACATACATTGAAATACGGTCGAAAGAGAGGGAAGGAAAGACAGGATGAAAAAAGAAGACAGAGAGAGAGAGAGAAGGAGGGGAAAGAGAGAGAGAAGTAGAGGAAAGAGAGAGAGAGAGAGAGAGAGAGAGAAGCAGGGGGAAGTGAGAGAGAGAGATAGAGAGAGAGGAGGGAGAGAGAGAGAGAGAGAAGTAGGGGTAAGGGAGAGAGAGAGGGGTAAGGGAGAGAGAGAGAGGTGAGGGAGAGAGAGAGATAGAGAGAGAGGAGGGAGAGAGAGAGAGAGAGAGAGAGAAGTAGGGGAAAGAGAGAGAGAGAGGGGGGTAAAGGAGAGAGAGAGAGGTGAGGGAGAGAGAGAGGGGGGGTAAAGGAGAGAGAGAGAGAGAGGTGAGGGAGAGAGAGAGGGGTGAGGGAGAGAGAGAGAGAGGTGAGGGAGAGAGAGAGAGGGGGGAAAAGGAGAGAGAGAGGTGAGGGAGAGAGAGAGGGGTGAGGGAGAGAGAGAGAGGGGGGTTAAAGGAGAGAGAGAGGTGAGGGGAGAGAGAGGGGTGAGGGAGAGAGAGAGAGGGGGGTAAAGGAGAGAGAGAGAGGTGAGGGAGAGAGAGAGAAGTGAGGGAGAGAGAGAGGGGGGGTAAAGGAGAGAGAGAGAGGTGAGGGAGAGAGAGAGGGGTGAGGGAGAGAGAGAGAGGTGAGGGAGAGAGAGAGAGGGGGGTAAAGGAGAGAGAGGTGAGGGAGAGAGAGAGAAGTGAGGGAGAGAGAGAGAGGGGGGGAAAGGAGAGAGAGAGAGGTGAGGGAGAGAGAGAGAGGTGAGGGAGAGAGAGAGAGGTGAGGGAGAGAGAGAGGGGTGAGGGAGGAGAGAGAGAGGGGGGTAAAGGAGAGAGAGAGAGGTGAGGGAGAGAGAGAGAGGTGAGGGAGAGAGAGAGGGGGGGTAAAGGAGAGAGAGAGACGTGAGGGAGAGAGAGAGAGGTGAGGGAGAGAGAGAGGGGGGGTAAAGGAGAGAGAGAGACGTGAGGGAGAGAGAGGAGAGGTGAGGGAGAGAGAGAGAGGTGAGGGAGAGAGAGAGAGGTGAGGGAGAGAGAGAGACGTGAGGGAGAGAGAGAGAGGTGAGGGAGAGAGAGAGAGGGGGTAAAGGAGAGAGAGAGAGGTGAGGGAGAGAGAGAGAGGTAAGGGAGAGAGAGAGAGGTGAGGGAGAGAGAGAGAAGTAGGGGAAAGAGAGAGAGAGAGAGAGAGAGAGAGAGAGAGACAGACAGACAGACAGACAGACAGACAGACAGATAGACAGACAGACAGACAGACCGGCAAAGGTAAATCTCCGACGAACAATAAAACCAAACCCCAACCAATCCTCACATGATGTGGTGCTCAACCAATCAGCGAAGAACAATCTAAAACTGTAAAACAAGAAAATGCAAAGATCACTGGGCATACACTGTACAGTGGACACCCGCTGACAAATTGAATGACATGGACAACCCTCCGACACACACACACACACACGGCACACACACACACACATGCGCACACACACATACACACATACACGCACACGCACACACACATGCATACATACTCACATAAACGAACACACACACACACACACACACACACACACACACGTCACACACACACACACACACACACACACACACACACACACACACTCACACACACACACAAACAATACTCACACACAACACACA
>NC_134895.1:7514066-7524066 GCF_041734735.1 Babylonia areolata | reverse complement strand
TTGTTATTCATCATCATCATCATCATCATCATCACCATCAAGAACATGATGATTATGATGATGTTGACGATGATGATGATGATATAATGATGATAATGACGATGATGATGATGATATAATGATCATTATCGTCCTCGTCAATCGTCTTTTTTTCCCATTTCTTGTAATTTTTTGGTTCGTTTTTTGTTTCATCGTACACACACACACACACACACACACACACACACACACACACACACACCCTTACCCCCCCCCCCGCCCCCCGCCCCCGACACCCACACCCACACGCTCACTAAGAACACTCTCACAAACAAGCTTACATTCACCTCCAACATAACCCCCTCTATCAACCTCCCCCTCAACCCCCTCCCCCTCCTCCTCCTCCTCCACCTCCACCACCAACAAGCCTCCTCCCACAGGGAACAAAAAGAAGCATCAGCCAGCGATGACACATGACCATGACACATGACCCACGACATACTATGACCACGACACATGACATGACCCACGACACATCATGACCATGACACATTACCCACGACATATTATGACCACGACACAGGACATGACCCACGACACATGACATGACACACGGCATATTATGACCGTGACACACATTACCCACGGCACATGACCACGACCCAAGACCATTACACATGACCACGACATATTATGACCACAACACATGACTACGACACATGACCACGACATATTACGACCCCAACACATGACTACGACACATGACCACGGCATATTACGACCACAACACATGACTACGACACATGACCACGACATATTATGACCACGACACATGACTACGACACATGACCATGACATATTATGACCACGACACATGACTACGACACATGACCATGACATATTATGACCACGACACATGACCATGACACATGACATATTATGACGACACATGACCACCATGACATGACCACGGCAGTTTCTTTAGTTTTTAGAGTTATGCATGCGTGTGAATGACTGGTGTGAAAGCGCTTAGATTTGTCTCTGCACAAGATTCAACGCTATATAAATACGATTATTATTATTATTATTATTATTATTATTATTATTATTATTATTACCACGACACATGGCCATGACTCATGACCACGACATATTATGACCACGCCACATGACCACGATATCCCATGACCACGACACATGACTATGACCACCATGACACATGACCGCGACATACTATGACCACGACACATGACCACGACCATCATGACACATGACCATGACATTATTACGACCATGACATATTAACTATGACACATGACCCACGACCACAATATATCATGACCATGACACATAACCACCATGACACATGACCACGACACATGACCCACGACCATCATGACACATGACCACGACACATGACTATGACACACTAACCACGACACATGACCACCAATGACATGACCACGGCATGTTATGACTCCGAGACATGACCATGACCACGACATATTATGACCAAGACACATGACCCATGAACACGACATATTATGGCCACGACATATTATGGCCACGACACATGACCACGACATATTATGACCACGACACACGACCACGACATTATCATGACCGCGACACATGATCATGACACACGACCCATGACCACCACGACACATGACCACCATGACACACGACCATGACAACGAACAGTATCATGACCACGACACATGACACATGACCACCACGACCCATGACCACCATGACACATGACCTGATGCCCTCTCTCTCTCTCTCTCTCTCTACTCTACTCTCTGCTCACCTAGAAAGTCGTCCGCCGAGAAATGGTCGGCGTCCCAGACCTGGAGGTGGAGGCGGGCGGGGATCTTGGACTCGGTCTCGTCCCAGGAGAAGAGGGTCTCCTTGCGGGAGATGACCACCTTCTCCTCGGCCACCAGGTAGTCGAACGGGAAAACGAAGCGCCAGTTGAAGTTGCCCTCTCCGGTCAGTGACCTGTAGGGTGGTGGTGAGGGGTGTGAGGGGTGTGAGGGGTGTGTGGTGTGTGGGTGTGTGAGTGTGGGGTAAGGGTATGGGTATGAGGGTGTGTGTGTGTGGGAAGGATGTTTGGGAGAAACACACACACACACACACACACACACACACACATGCACACATGTACATACATGCATGCACACACACACACACACACACACACACACACACACACACACGCACGCACACATGTGCATGCATGCACACACACACACACACACACACACACACACACACACACACACACACACACACAGACGTAAGGACTGTGCGCCACGTAAACATTAATACTAATCACACACACACACACACACACACGCGCGCGCGCGCGCGCGCACACACACATGTAAGCAATGCGTGCAGACGCAAACATTCAGTACTAACCTGGTGGCATACTCTTAAGAATCCCTTTCAATACATCAAGCCAACAGTAAAGTTTGAGTGCCTTTTTGACCACCAGCTTGTTTCACTTTCACACACACACACACACACACACGTATATATATATATATATATATATATATATATATATATATATATATATATATATATATATATATATACATATATATTATTGCTATTTTGTTTTTATTTGTATGCCGTTCCAGTTCATGTGCTTTTCTAGAATTGCAGTCAGCTTATTGGCGGCCTACAACACTCAGCGACGACCACAACCACACGTTACCCAGACAGCAGCAAAGTGTCCTCAGTGGTGAGACTCCGCACCAGTCACAACCGACTGAACAATCAGATTTACCGAAAACTGAAGGTGGTTTCCGTGCTTGGGGGTGAGTCCTGTCAATGTCTTCAGTGTTGGCAGATTCGTGGGCGGGGGCTGCTGTTGGAGCGACGTGGTGGCGGTCTCCACTCTGGGAGGGACGCTCACTCAGTCTGGCTCCGCGACTAAGCCATTATTGTCGTTAGTATGAGGCTTAGTAGCTGGTGTTAGTACGTTAAATCAGAACAGGCACCACTAAACACCACCGAAGTGACTCAGCAGCAGTGCAGGGTCTCCTCTGGTGTGTGGCCTCCTGGCGACCTAACATCGATGGTTCCGACTCGGAATGAGCGGCGTGGGAGTAATGCCATTGAAACGGTGCAGATGACGGGGCAGCAGAAAAAGAAAAGAAAAAAAAGGGTGGTACCAATTTCTCCTGGTGTGTCCAGTTTGAATGGAGTCTCCCGTCGGACCGACGGATGAGTAGGCAGGCAGGCTTATCTGTCGGTGTGTGTCCTCATATGGGAGAAGAGGCCGATTCTGGATGCGCAGCACTTCCCACCGGTGTTGCAAGGGAAAACGTCTCCAGAAGTTGAACCCTATTTCCTTCGCTCACGCTTCTCCTTAATGGCCAGCGTTCTCTTGTTTTCAAATGTCTTTATGCCACTAGAGCACAGCATCCTCCAGGGAGAGCGGTCAAGGGCATCAGTTTCCCAGGAAGCGATGTCTATATCACAGGCTTTGAGGTTTGTCTTCAAGGTGTCCTTGAAGCGCTTGCAGGGTCTTCCAAGTTCGCGGTGGCCTTCCTTCAGCTGGCCATACATGTTCGGGATCCTGCTGTCTGTCATGCGGACAACGTGTCCTGTCCAGTGTAGCTGGCACTGGATCAGCAGGCTTTCGATGCTGGGCAGGCCGCTCCTCTCTAGGACCTGGAAGTTGGAGACCCTGTCTTGCCACTTTATGCCCAGGATCTTTTGTAGGCATCTCCGGTGAAACTGCTCAAGTTGTTGAATGTGATGGTACCAATTCCTACTTGTGTGTCCAGTTTAGAGCACGTTTATAAGCTTAGCTTGCTGCGCATTTAAATATCTGTTGTACACCTGCGGTTTTTTGTTGTTTTTTGGTGTGTTTTTTTTAATTATCTATTATCAGGAGTCACAGTGGCAGAATCGGTTTAGGCGTTGGATATTTTGACCAATAGGAACTGGATTGTGTTTGGTTTGGGAGATGATAATTGAAGGAAGATCATAACGGGGAGAGAGAGAGAGAGAGAGAGAGAGAGAGAGAGAGAGAGAGAGAGAGAGAGAGAGAGAGAGAGAAGCAAATATTCTTCTGCATTACTTGGTATCTTCTGCATTGCTTGGTATCATGCCATTCTCATTTAATGCAAATGTTTGTAGGAGAGGCCTGACTTTACGTCCCCTCGACACACAAAAAGGGTTGTTCGTTAGTGTCAATCACGTTTTCGTCCCGTCTCTGTCTTGTTCGTTAGTGTCAATCACGTTTTCCTCCCGTCTCTGTCTTGTTCGTCAGTGTCAATCACGTTTTCCTCCCGTCTCTGTCTTGTTCGTCAGTGTCAATCACGTTTTCCTCACGTCTCTGTCTTGTTCGTTAGTGTCAATCACGTTTTCCTCACGTCTCTCTGTCTTGTTCGTTAGTGTCAATCACGTTTTACTCCCGTCTCTGTCTTGTTCGTCAGTGTCAATCACGTTTTCCTCACGTATCTGTCTTGTTTGTCAGTGTCAATCACGTTTTCCTCCCGTCTCGGTCTTGTTTGTCAGTGTCAATCACGTGTTCCTCCCGTCCCTGTCTTGTTCGTCAGTGTCAATCACGTGTTCCTCCCCGTCCCTGTCTTGTTCGTCAGTGTCAATCACGTGTTCCTCCCGTCCTCTGTCTTGTTTGTCAGTGTCAATCCGTTTTACTCCCGTCTCTGTTTGTTCGTCATGTCAATCACGTGTTCCTCAAGTCTTGTTTGTTCGTCAGTGTCAATCACGTTTTCCTCACGTCTCGGTCTTGTTCGTCAGTGTCAATCACGTTTTCCTCACGTCCTCTGTCTTGTTCGTCCGTGTCAATCACATTTTCCCTCACGTCCTCTGTCTTGTTCGTCAGTGTCAATCACGTTTTCCTCCCGTCTCTGTCTTGTTCGTTAGTGGTCAATCACGTTTTCCTCACGTCTCTGTCTTGTTCGTTAGTGTCAATCACGTTTTCCCCCCATCCCTGTCTTGTTCGTCAGTGTCAATCACGTTTTCCACCAGTCTGATGTTCGGAAGTGGTCAATCACGGCTTTCCCCCCATCACTGTTTGTTTCGCATGTCAATTTACGTTTTCTACGCCGTCTTGTTCCGGTTATGTCATTCCGTTCTTCCTCCCGTCCTCAGCAGTGTTCGAACTCTGCGCTTGTTCGGGCTCGCACTTGATAGTCATTGTTCAAGACGTTTTCCTCCAGTCCTGTTCTTAGTGGAATTACAATCATTTATTTCTTCCCCTCACCATCCAGCTGGACCCTGATGCTTCCGGTCAGTGCTGGACAGCCCAAAGTCTCTTCAGCGCAGAAATGCACCTGTTTCATAGGTGTCGGCAGCTGAACTCCATAATTCTGGGCGGCCAAACTCTATACAGGTCATTGACTTGGATGCTTTCTAGCCAGCCCCTTTTCTTCTTTTTTTTCCCCCTCCCCCGCATCAACCGCCGCTCCCCCAGCTCGATTGCCTCTTTCAGTGGACCGAAGTCATCATTTTCTGCTGACGTTTTTACCTTGTGTGCAGATCGGCCCATTGAAAGTCCGGGAACACTTTAAATCATTTAATTTAAGCTGTCGACCAGGATCGCTGATAAACCTTCAAAATTCTGTGCCACTTCATACCTACAGTGAGTCTTTTATAATTTATTTGTTCATAAGGACTGTTGGGCGTATTACTATTCTTGCACAAAAGTTTTAAAAATAGCGAAAGGGTTGTGTTGGAAATGTGCCCATGTTCCCCAGTGCCCCTGAACCCTCCCCAAACCGCAGAATCTGAGCCCTCAATAGTTGGACCTTCTTCCTTCACCCGTCACCCACAGATCTTGATCTGGGCTGGCAATTTCATCGGTGTGCAGAATACGGCTCCTGAACAGCTGCCAATCCACTTACAGAGAAATCCACGGACAGAAAAGTGTGTACGAGCAAGGATGTCTGTAAAAACACTTCACTTCGACAGGAAAAAAATCAATTATATAAGAACTGGCACACAACAGTTAAAAAATAATCAAAAATGGGTGGCGGTGTAGTGATGCCGACCCTCGCTCTCCCCTGGGCGAAGAGGCCAGCCCGATATTTCCCCACAATGATGGGGGAAATCTGTTGTGATAAACAGAGAAATGACAAACGCCGTGGCAACTTTATTTTAAAATTTTTAGTATTGACAGTAAAGCCGGATATGGGGCTGTAGTAGTGAGTTCTAGAATTACACGACATCTGTTTGGGTGCGCTGTTTTTCAATGTAGTAGTGTAGTAGATATGTAGTAGGGGAATAGTAGTAGTAGTAGTGCAGCAGCAGGAGTAGTAGTAGTAGTAGTATTGAGTAGTTTATAAACGACAGCTGTGGATACTTTTTCAATGTAGTAGTTGTAGCAGCAGCAGCAGCAGCAGCAGCAGCAGTAGTAGTAGTAGTAGTAGTAGTAGTAGTATAGCATTGAGCAGTTTATAAACAACAGCTGTGAATTTTTTTGTTCAATGTAAAAAAAATAAATTAAAAAAAAATAAAGGTAAGAAAGTATGTGTGGTAATCATCAGTGCTGCTCATTCCAATGGCTGCATATTACCGCTGTTTCCCAGAAAAAAAAAATTAGCATCATTTCACCATGAACCCCCCCCCCCCTCCTCCCCCCACACCCCCTTCCACACACACACACACACACACACACACACACACACACACACACACACACACACACACACACACACACGCACACATACACACACACCCTCAAGAAGCAAACGGTACCAGTTCCTTCCCAAGTGGTCCTCAACTTTTTGTGAACCTTGTTTTGCTCAGTGGACAGCAGCTGTTTGGTTGGTCCATCAAGTTTAGAGATGTTATCGTCGGGTGTCCGCTTGTTGCTCGTGAGTGCTGCCCCGCGCGGGTTTCAGCGTGCCCGCCCCCACCCTCCCGAAACAGAGGAACTCTCTTCCACACACACACACACACACACACACGAGCGTATGTCGAGTCAGTCAGTCAGTCAGTCTCCCCTTTCAGTTTAAATGGATACGTCTGCCATTCTCGCTCCTCGCTATCCCTCCCTTCTCCCCCCCCCATCCCCCCTCCACACACACATATACCTATCCCCTCCCCCCTCCCATCTCTCTCACTCTCTTTCCTGGAATGTTTTTCTCTCTTTGTCTCTGTCTCTGTCTGTCTGTCTGTCTGTCTTTCTCTCTCTCTGTCAGAGTTGTGGATCCCGTGTCTGTGGTTCTGTCTGTACGTCTCAAACATGTAGTTTCACCCACACACGTCTACACCAACCCTCATCCCGCGCGTGCTCTGTGTGTGTGTGTGTGTGTGTGTGTGTGTGGTGTGGTGTGGTGTGGTGTATGGTGTGTGTCTGTGTCTGTGTGTGGGGCGGGAGGGGACGGTGGGTGTGAGAAGGGGTGGGGGGGAGGCTAACAAACCTTTGTATGGCTCAATCGCCGTAAGACCAAGGTCGGAAGGAGGAAAAGTGGGGGTGGTGGTGGGGTGTGGGTGTGTGTGGGGGGGGGGGAAGAACCAAAGCAAAATAAACAATCGAGGTAGAAGTCCTCCTTTCTGGTCTTCCCAGCAACCCTGCCACAAGCGTGCACGCGCGCGTTCGCACACACAC
Organism: Babylonia areolata; assembly: GCF_041734735.1. Lineage (NCBI taxonomy): Eukaryota > Metazoa > Mollusca > Gastropoda > Neogastropoda > Buccinidae > Babylonia > Babylonia areolata. Next base: position 7,516,487 of record NC_134895.1, on the reverse strand, counting down.
ACACACACACAAACAACACACACACACACACACACACACACACAACACACACACACACACACAACACGCACAAACAATGAAACACACACACACACACACACACACACACACAGAGAACACACACACACACACACACACACACACACACAACACACACACACACACAACACACACACACACTCACACACACACACACACACACACACACACACACACACACAACACACACACAAACACACACACAACACACACACACACACACACAAACACACACAACACACACACACACACACACACACACCACACACACACAACACACACACACACACACACACACACACACACACACACACACACAGAGACACACACACACACACACACTCACGTAATTCGTTAAAAGTCACGCTCTGAAACAGAGACATCCGGACGACAGTCTGTCGCCTCCGCGCGCCAAAGAAGAGGATGGCTTCATTTCTCAAGTCTCAAGAAAAGAAAGAGAGAGAGAGAGAGAGAGAGAGAGAGAGAGAGAGAGAGAGAGAGAGAGAGAAAACCCAACTGCCGAGAATGAGTGGGGAGCTCCGGAGGAGGGGGGGGTACTGTACTGATGATGATGTGTGTGTTGCACGCGAGCCCATTTGTCAACAACACCGCCGTGGCGACAGAGTCGAGTGGGGGAAATATTTTCTTTGACAACAAGGAGACCAAGTTTTGAGGGACAGAAACATTAGCACACCCATCACCCCTCCAGTAGCCCCCCCCCCACCACCACCTGCACCCCCAGCCCCCGCCCCCAACACCCCCCCCCCGACCCCCTCCCAACACCCCCTACCCCTTAACCACCGAAACATTAGCATCCAACCACCCTCCAGCAACCACCACCTCAGCAACCCCCCCACCCCACACACCTGCCCCCAAACCACCACCATTTAAAAAAAAATGTCTTTCTGTCTTTCTGATTTTAAACCCCTTCTCCTCTATAGACGACAGAAAAAGTTGATTAACCCCTCAACTGTCATGCTGACAGAAATCTCGTCAGTAAAAAGCCGCTGCCCAAGCTGTTGAGATCTTTTTTTCTGTTTCTTCTCTGTTCGTGGGCTGCAACTACCACGTTCACTCGTATGTACAGTGGGCTAATACGTGTATGGCCATTTTTACCGGGCCATGTAGGCAGCCATACTCCGTTTTCGGGGGTGCTGTTGAGATGATACAAACAGAGCTTACAGGTAGGGACTTCAGTCACAAAAAAAAAAAAAATCTTTATTTTGGGTTTATCCCTTTCGGGATTATATCACCTTAGTTCAAGCATGATGAATTAAACCATTGAAAACCATGAATTAAACCATTGAAAAGTTTTAAACAAAGTAGGAATTGCAGTTTAAAAACAACAAAAACAAACAACCCCCCAAAAAAAACAACAACAAAAAACAAACCCAAACTTATGTCACTCTAATAATATCATTTCTTCAAGGCTTCAGTAGACAACGGGTTAATAATATGTTCCGAGAGAGACATACAAACTCTGGTTATCAACACACACACAAAAACAAAAAAACAAACAAACAAAAACACGCAGCACAGCATATAAGACTGGGGACTGGAAAAAAAACAACCCAACCCAAAACTAAAAAAAAATTCATCTTTCTGTCTCTGTCTCTGTCTCTCTCTCGCTCACACACACACACACACACACACACACACACACACACACAGAAATACAGACACACACACACAGACACACAGACACACACACACTCCACTCCATCCTCCACACATGACTCTAAAGCATCACCATTTACCACGACACGGTGATTTCAAAACACAATATTATGCAGGCGTATAATGTTCCACTTCAAAGTTCGGGGGAGGGGGATGGAGAGGGGGGACGCGGGGGGTGCGGGGGGGGAGAGGGGGGAGGAGGCTAACAAACCTTTGTATGGCTCAATCGCCGTAAGACCAAGGTCGGAAGGAGGAAAAGTGGGGGTGGGTGGAGGGGGGAAGAACCAAAGAAAAATAAACAATCGAGGGTAGAAGTCCTACTTTCTGGTCTTCCCAGCAACCCTGCCACAGGCGTGCACGCGCGCGTTCGCACGCAAACTCATTTAAGACACACACAGACACAGACACACAGACATAGAGAGAGAGACATAGAGAGAGAGAGAGAGAGAGAAGGAGAGAGGGAGTGAGAGACAGAGAGAGCAAGAGAGAGAGAGTCAGAGAGAGAGAGAGAGGGACAGAGAGAGAGAGAGAGAAACAGAGAGAACACTGAACACTGAAATGTTTCATATAACTGGCTGTAAAGCTCTTGTGACATACAAATCAGAACAAAAATGGTGCAGAACAGATAAAATAGAACAGAAAGGAAAAACCAAAACAAAAACAAACAGACTTGGAGCAAAATAGACCAATAAGAGATAAGCGACA
>NC_134895.1:7499066-7504066 GCF_041734735.1 Babylonia areolata | reverse complement strand
CAACAACAAATAATGAATACAAAACAGTCCGTAAATGACCCCCCAAAAAAACAACACAACAACAAATAATGAATACAAAACAGTCCGTAAATGACCCCCCCAAAAAAAACAACAACAACAACAACAAATAATGAATACAAAACAGTCCGTAAATGACCCCCCCCAAAAAACAACAACACAACAACAAATAATGAATACAAAACAGTCCGTAAATGACCCCCCCAAAAAAAACAACAACAACAACAACAAATAATGAATACAAAACAGTCCGTAAATGACCCCCCCCCAAAAAAAAACAACAACAACAACAACAACAAATAATGAATACAAAACAGTCCGTAAATGACCCCCCCCCCAAAAAAAAACAACAACAACAACAACAAATAATGAATACAAAACAGTCCGTAAATGACCCCCCCCAAAAAAACAACAACAACAACAACAACAACAAATAATGAATACAAAACAGTCCGTAAATGACCCCCCAAAAAAACAACAACACAACAACAAATAATGAATACAAAACAGTCCGTAAATGACCCCCCCCCCAAAAAAAAAAAACAACAAAAAACAACAACAACAAAAAACAAAAAAAACAACAACAACAACAAACAAACAAAAAACAACAACCGTTGGCTCCCAACACAAACAAAAGGTACACAAGAGCCATGAGAAACGTCGCGCGCTCCCAACAAAGAACCCCATCCAAACTCACGGTGGTATATGACCCCAAACAAAAACCAGACAGGGAGAGAATGCAGGCCGTCAACATCCAACGCCCCCGTGGGGCCCCGCTCCTGTTCTTCCCCCACCCCCACCCCTCATCATTCTCCCCTCCCTCCCGCAAACAGTGGTAATACCCATGTGTTGTCCTGATCAACATAACAGACAGGTGTATCATGTGCACGAAAAAAAAAAAAGAAAAAAAAAAGAAAAAAGAAGAAAGAAATCCCAGCCTCTCAGTGTTGTTCTCTGTCACAGCCAATCTCGAAATTGACAAGGACAGCACGTGTAGCCGCGAACCTTTTCGCTTGTCGAATGCACGTGGCATGGGTATGGTTGAGTACTGTCGTCTAAAGGAGGAACACTTTTTTTTTGTGGTCTCTCTGCCTTTCTGTCTCAACCTTCCTCTGTCTTTTGTCCCTGTGTGCCTTGATGATTTTGTTGGCATTTTTGTTGTTTGTTTCCACCGCAGTAGTTTTCCTGTCATTGTGTAAGAAAATTGATTAAATGTGCCTCATAACACAAACACAATCACAAGCGACACAATGACCATGAGAAACCGTTGCGCTTCCATAGGAACCCCAGCCAACCAAACTCCACAACGAACGCCATGTATGTATGTATGTATGACTACAAACAATAAACGCGACAGGCAGAAAACGTGACCGTCAATATATATATATATATATATTTTTTTTTTTTCTGATGCCCCCACCTCCTCTCCTCCCATCCTCCCTCCCCCTCTTCCACCCAGAACCTCCCTCCAACAATGGTAAAACCGATGTATTGTTGTAGTGATCAACATTACAGATAAGAATATCATCTGCACGTTAAAAAAAAAAAGAAAAAAAAAAGATCCCAGTCTCACGAGTGTTGTTCTCTTTCACAGCCAATCTCGTAATTGACGTGGACAGCACGGAGGCTTGCTTGTCGAATGCACGTGCCATGGGTGTGGTTGAATACTGTCGTCAAAAAGAGGAACGTTTATCTCAACACCTTTCTCGCCCAGTCTTTATTTGTATTTTGTCTCTGTGTGTGCCTTCATGATTTTTTTTTTTTTTTTTTTTTTTTAATTTTTAATTATTTATTTTTTTGTCACTGCAGCAGTTTCTGGTCATTGTGTAAATTTGATCAAATGTGCCTATTAACACAAACACAAACACAAGCAAACACTACGACTATGAGAAACCGCTGTATTCCCACCGGAATCCCACCAAACCAAACTCCACAACGGCTTTTACGTATGACTCCAAACAAAACTGAGACAGGCAGAGAATGAAGGCTGTCAACATCTAACGCCACCACCCCCACCCCTCTTCCCCTTTCTCCCCTCCATCCCCCAAAACCCTCCCTCAAACAATGGTAATCCCAGGGTGTTGTCATGATCAACTTATGACAGGTGTATCATGTGCACATACAATGACAACACACACACAAAAAAACAAAACAAAAAAAAACGAACAAAAAACAGGCTCTTGAGCTTTGTTCTCTGTCACAGCCAATCTGGTAATTGACAAGGACAGCACGTGCAGCCGCGAGCCTTTTCGCTTGTCGAGTGCACGTGCCATGGGTATGGTTGAGTACTGTCGTCAAAAGTAGGAACACTTTTTTTTTTTTTTTTTTTTTTTTTGTCTCGGCCTTCCTGATTCTGCTGTCTCTATCGTTTTTTCTCTCTTCCTCTTATTGATTTTGCTTGTGTTTTGTTGTTCTTTTTTTTTTCTTTTTTTTTCCACTGCAGTAATTTCCTCTCAATGTGTAAGAAAGTTGATTAAATGTGCCTCACAACACAAACACAATTACAAGCGGCACAATGACCATGAGAAACCGTTGTGCTTCCATAGGAAGCCCAACCAAACCAAACTCCACAACAGCATGTGTGTATGACTCCAAGCAAAAACGAGACAGACAGAAAAATGTGATCGTCGACATTGTTTTTTTGTTGTTTTTTGTTTTGTTTTTTTCTGACGCAGTCCTCCGTCCCCACCACCCCACCTCACTCCCCTTTCCACCCAAACACCTCACGCAAACAATGATAATACCGGTGTGTTTTCGTAATCAACATTATAGATAAGTATATCATAAGCACTTGTATAAAAAATAAAAAAAAATAAAAAGAGGGTGGGCGGAGAGGAGGTGGGGGCGTTAGAAAAAAAGATATATATATATTGACGGTCACGTTTTTACGATCTCCCAGGTCAACATATGTGCAGACCTGCCAGTGCCTGAACCCCCTTCGTGTGTATGCGCAAGCATAAGATCAAATACGCACGTTAAAGATCCTGTAATCCATGTCAGTGTTCGGTGGGTTATGGAAACAAGAACATACCCAGCATGCACACCCCCGAAAACGGAGTATGGCTGCCTACATGGCGGGGTAAAAACGGTCATACACGTAAAAGCCCACTCGCGTATATACGAGTGAACGTGGGAATTGAAGCCCACGAACGCAGAAGAAGAAGAAGAAGAAGACGGTCACGTTTTCTGCCTGTTACGTTTATTGTTTGTAGTTACACATACATACATGGCGTTCGTTGTGGAGTTTGGTTGGCTGGGGTTCCTATGGAAGCGCAACGGTTTCTCATGGTCAATATGTCGCTTGTGTTGGTGTTTGTGTTATGAGACACATTTGATCAAATTTCTTACACTATGACAGGCAACTACTGCAGTGGAAAAAACAAACAAACACCAAAACAAAAAACAACAACAAAACACAAGAAAAATCAATAAGAGATAGAGAAGAAAAAAAGAGATAGAGACAGCAGTGTCAGAAAGGCCGAGACAAAAAAAAAAAAACAAAAACAAAAAAAATCATCCCAGTCTCCCCAGTGTTGTTCTCTTGTCACAGTAAATCTTGTAGTTGACGTGGACAGTGTGTGCAGCGCGGCGAGCAATGCACGTGTTATGGGTATGGTAGAGAACTGTCGTCAAAAGGGGGAACATTTTGTCTCTCTGTCTCTATCTCACTCTGCCCGTCTCTGTCATTTTTGTCTCTGTCTTTGTCTCTGTCTCTGTCTGATTTTGTTTTGTTTTCGTTTTCATTGCTATAGTTTCTGGTAAATAGGGTAAACGTGTCCTCGTTTCAAAAAGTCAAAAATGGTCTCTTGACATGACCATCATGCTGTATTTTCCATGTAGGGGTTCATTTGTCTTTACTGTTCATCCATGCACATGCGTGCACACACGTACACACACGCGCACACGCGCGCGCGCGAGCGCACGCATGAAGAGATAGAGAGACAGACACACAGAGAGACAGACAGGGAGAAAAAGAGAGAGACATGGACAGACAGTCAGAGAGAGACAGGCAGGAGTGACATACAGATACGCAGAGAGAGAGAGAGAGAGAGAGAGAGAGAGAGAGAGAGAGACAGACAGACAGACAGACAGACAGACAGACAGAGACAGACAGACAGACAGACACACACACACACACACACACACACACACACACACACACACACACACACAGAGGAAGCCTGAAACCAAGACGAAAAAAAAAACAAAACCTTCAGGTGTTTAGCAGATAGACTGACAGCTATCTCGGATGTCCTGGGCGGTATGTCAGAGACAATGCAGCCTACGTTCCTCTATTAGCTCACTGTTATCCCCAATGCTTTACAAAGATAACTCTTGGAGTTTCCCTTGTCAGTGTCAATGGCATCATTCGCCGCAAAAACAGCAGCAGCAGCAACAGCAGCAGCAGCAGCAGCAACAACAAGGAGTATGAACGCATGCGATAGTTGTCACAGTGATATCCGATATATGGCGTGACATTAAAAACAAAAAAAACACACACAAAAACAACAACAACAACAACAACACATTGCAAACGTCCTTTTCATAACCTGCAATGGGGAGAGTATAGACTTCACTGTATCAACAAGACACGTATATATATATATATATATATATATATATATATATATATATATATATATATATATATTTATATATGTATGTATGTATGTATGTATGTATGCATGTATATATGCAAGCGATGCCAGCAGATATTTTCTGAAACGACAGAGCTTAAAACTGGCACATTGATGCTTGCCATACTGACCTGCTGGATGTTAGCAAGCACCCATAACGAAAGATCAAACTGAAAATGAAAGCGGCAAGAACAACGACAACAACAACAACAAAACATGCGCGCCACGTGTGTTTCTAGCCAGCTCCTCTTCTTCCCACTGTGTAGCGTACATGGATTTGTGCGAACGCAGTGACGCCTCCTTGACTTTTTTTGTTGTTGTTGTTACTTGCTCAAAATAAAACAT
>NC_134895.1:7486566-7494066 GCF_041734735.1 Babylonia areolata | reverse complement strand
CGCTGGTTCGAATCACGGCTCAGCCGCCGATATTTTCTCCCCCTGCACTAGACCTTGAGTGGTGGTCTGGACGCTAGTCATTCAGATGAAACGATAAACCGAGGTCCCGTGTGCAGCATGCACTTAGCGCACGTAAAAGAACCCACAGCAACAAAAAAGGTTGTTCCTGGCAAAATTGTGTAGAATAATTCACTTCGATAGGAAAAACAAAATAAAACTGCACGCAGGAAAATAAATTTAAAAAAAAAAAAAAAAATGAGTGTCGCTGTAATGTAGCGACGTGCTCTCCCTGGGAGAGCAGCCCGAATTTCACACAGAGAAATCTGTTGTGATAAAAAGAAATACAGATACAAATATAATAAAAAAAGAAAAGAAAAGAAAAAAAAAGAAGAAAGAAATCGGTACAACATTCCCTATGCAGTGACGCAGAGCTCATTATGATAAAACATACACCTTCAACGGTTTTTTGTTTTTGTTTTTGTTTTTTGTTTTTGTTTTTTTCTAAAAAGTGTGTTCGTAAGATTTGCACAGGAATTAAACGGTATTATTGGAGGGGTTGAGAAAAGACATACAGTCAGTTTATGGTAACGGTAAAAAAAAGAAAAAAAAAAAAAAAAAAAAAAGAAGCCACAGATTTCGCTGAAAGCCTTAAAAGATCAGGAGCACAAAACTAGCACAGCCTCACTCAGACACCACCTCACCCCGACTCCCACTCACCCCCTGCAAAAAACAACTACCCCGTCGCCCTCCTCCCACTCCTCCAAATCAATCAACTAAAAAAAAAAACAAAAAAAAAAAACAAAAAAAAACACCACGCCACACTCCAACCAAAATTCCCAAATCACACCACATCCTGACCAAAATACAAATACCCACCTCCCACCCCCTCAAAAAAAAAAAAAAAAAAAAAAAAAAAAAAAAAAAAAAAGAAAGAAAGAAAGAAAAAAACCTCACAAAATAGAAACAAAACAAAAACAACAACAAACAAACCAACAAAAAAAAACCCCAAAAAAACACACCACACCAGAACAAACAAACAAACCAACAAAAAACAACACCACACCACACCAGAACAAACAAACAAACCAACAAAAAACAACACCACACCACACCAGAACAAACAAACAAACCAACAAAAAACAACACCACACCACACCAGAACAAACAAATAAACAAACAAAAAAAACAACACCACACCACACCAGAACAAACAAACAAACAAACAAAAAAAACAACAACACACCACACCAGAACAAACAAATAAACAAACAAAAAAAACAACAACACACCACACCAGAACAAACAAATAAACAAACAAAAAAAACAACACCACACCACACCAGAACAAACAAATAAACAAACAAAAAACAACAACACACCACACCAGAACAAACAAATAAACAAACAAACAAAACAACACCACGCCACACCAGAACAAACAAATAAACAAAAACAACAACAACACACCACACCAGAACAAACAAATAAACAAACAAAAAAAACAACACCACACCACACCAGAACAAACAAACAAACCAACAAAAAACAACACCACACCACACCAGAACAAACAAACAAACCAACAAACAAAAAACAACAACACACCACACCAGAACAAACAAACAAACCAACAAACAAAAAATAACAACACACCAGACCAGAACAAACAAACAAACAAACAAAAAACAACACCACACCACACCAGAACAAACAAACAAACCAACAAACAAAAAATAACAACACACCACACCAGAACAAACAAACAAACAAACAAAAAACAACACCACACCACACCAGAACAAACAAACAAACAAACAAAAAACAACACCACACCACACCAGAACAAACAAATAAACAAACAAAAAAACAACACCACACCACACCAGAACAAACAAACAAACAAACAAAAAACAACACCACACCACACCAGAACAAACAAATAAACAAACAAAAAACAACACCACACCACACCACACCAGAACAAACAAATAAACAAACAAAAAACAACACCACATCACACCAGAACAAACAAACAAATAAACAAACAAAAAACAACACCACACCACACCAGAACAAACAAATAAACAAACAAAAAAAACAACACCACACCACACCAGAACAAACAAACAAATAAACAAACAAAAAACAACACCACACCACACCACACCAGAACAAACAAATAAACAAACAAAAAACAACACCACACCACACCAGAACAAACAAACAAAAAACAACACCACACCACACCAGAACAAACAAACAAAAAACAACACCACACCACACCAGAACAAACAAACAAAAAAAACCAATAACACACCACACAAGAACAATAACAACAGCAACAACAACAACAAAAAAAAACAAACCCAAAACACATCGTATTTGGCGGGCAGGCCGCACGTGGGTGGCCCGGTGACGGCTGCAGTAGCGGTTCTCCAGGTCCAACTTGGAGCACAACAGAACATTCAAACAAACAACATGGTGACCTCAGTTTCGATACCCCTCCACTTCTATGCTTGGGGTGAGTCCTGTCAATGTCTTCAGTGTCGGCAGATTCATGGGTGGGAGGGCTGTTGTTGGAGGGACGTGGTGGCGGTCTCCACTCTGGGAGGGACGCTCACTCAGTCTGGCTCCGCGACTTAGCCTTTATTGTCGTTAGTAGGGGGGTGGAGGGCTTAGTAGGCGGTGTCCTAAGTACGTTAAATCAGAACAGGCACCACTGAACACCACCGAAGTGACTCAGCAGCAGTGCAGGGTCTCCTCTGGCGTGTGTGGGCTCCTGGCGACCTAACATCGATGGTTCCCTGCGGACTGCCGACGCTGAAAACTGTGGCGGACGAACCCGGGTGTGGCCGTGTATGGGGGAATCTGAATGAGCGGCGTGGGAGCAATGCCACTGAAACGGTGCAGCTGATGGGGCAGAACAAACAACAACAACAACAACAACAACAAAAACAAACAACAACAAAAGAAAACCAGACAACAACAAAAACCCAACCCACCACCCCCCACACACAGCCCACAAACCCCCTTCCCACTTCCACTTAAAACTCCCGTCAACAACAACAACAACAACACGCATTATCTGTTATGCATATGTGTGTGTATGTGTGAATGTGTGTCTGCATTTTTTACATTTATTTGCTTATTAACATCATTGTTGTCTTATTTATTTATTTATTTATTTTATTATTATTATTATTATTATTATTATTATTATTATTTATTCATTTATTTATTTATTTCCTTTTTTTTTAATTATATTATATTATTTATTTATTTATTTATTTATTTATATTTATACATATTATTATTAGTAGTAGTTCTTTTCTCTCTCTCTCTCTCTCTCTCTCTCTCTCTCTCTCAAGGCCTGACTAAGCGCGTTGGGTTACGCTGCTGGTCAGGCATCTGCTTGGCAGATGTGGTGTAGCGTATATGGATTTGTTGCCGAACGCAGTGACGCCTCCTTGAGCTACTGAAACTGAAACTGAAGCAACACGCAACTCACAAACAAACACTCACACATCATATTTGGCGGGCAGGCCACACGTGGCCCGGTGACGGCTGTAGTAGCGGTTCTCCAGGTCCACCTTGGTCTCCCCGATCAGGTCGTCCAGCCCCACCAGGTCCCAGTCGAACACCTGCACCGTCAGCAGCGACTCCATGGGGAAGGTCGCCTCGAACTCGATGCACCTGCAGGGGAATCAGGCACTGCAAGTGTGAAGAGTGAAAGAGGGGAAACGGCTATTCACGGACATCGCTACTCTTTCTGCAGGTCTGGAACGGAACTCGATGCCCCTGCATAGCATGGAATCAGGCATTACACTACACGAGAGGGAGAGAGCGATTCAAGATTCAAGATTCAAAAACTTTAATACTCAAGGATAAAGATTTTAGGCATCGTCCAGTCTTCCAATCTGTCCATGTGACAACAATAACAACATTAACGATAACGACACAACAAATAATAATTTTGTTAACACTGCTACATCTACTGCTACTACAACGAAGAATGATCATCATTATCATCATCATTAACATCGTAAAAAGTAATAAAACGAACGCATTCACACATTCATATCCATACACATGCACACACTCTCTCCACCCAGAGAGAGAGAGAGAGAGAGAGAGAGAGAGAGAGAGAGACAGACAGACAGAGATACAGATAGACAGACAGACAGACAGAGAGAGGCAAATAGAAAGGCAGAGGCAGAATGAAAGATCTGCTCAGAGACTGTTGCTTGTCCAAGCTAAACTCCGACTACCGGGGAAAATTCACACACACACACACACACACACACACACACACACACACACACACACGCATGAATGTGCAAGAGACGCGCGCGTGCGCGCCCATAAACACAGACTTACACACGACATACACATACAGACACACACCAACACAATCTCAAACACAATCCCAAACACACACACACACACACACACACACACACACACGTGTACGGACGTGGCGATCCTGTTGGTTGTGAAGAAACACCCACCCACACACACACACACACACACACACACACACACACACTCACACACACACACACACACACATTGGCAGGGTTGTTCCTGGCAAAATTCTGTAGAAAAATCCACTTCGATAGGAAAAACAAATAAAACTGCACGCAGGAAAAAAAAAAAAAAAAAAAAAAAAAAGGGTGGCGCTGTAGTGTAGTGACGCGCTCTCCCTGGGGAGAGCAGCCCGAATTTCACACAGAGAAATCTGTTGTGATAAAAAGAAATACAAATACAAATACACACACACACACACACACACACACACACACACACACACACACACACACACACACACACACAGAGACACATACGTGAACGGATGTGGCGATCCTGTTGGTTGTGAAGAAAGACACACACACACACACACACACACACACACACACACACACACACACACACACACACACACACACATTAACAACACTCGTGATTCAAAATTACCACCTCCTCCACCCACAACCACCATCACCACCACCTCACGCTACCAACCACCCCCCGCCCCAACACCCACCTTATCCCCCCCCCCACCCCAAACCCCCCAGAAAAAAAAAAGATTAAAAGATATAAAAAATAAAACTCGAGTAACTCTTCCCTGTAGAGTACATGGAATGTAAACGCGCGCGCAGTCTATCCACGTTACACTCGGAAGACCATGTGTGGTGCCAAATGTCGCTCCTGTATAAAATCCAAATCTAGTCCCCCCCCCCCCCCCCCCCTCCCCCCCCGCAATCTCCCTTCCCCCCCCCCACCGTGCCCCCCTCCCCCCCCCCGCTCCCACCCTCACCCCCAATCAAGGTATGTTGCGTACCAGACATAATACATTCTCTTTAACTCACTCAGTACGGCCAGTCCTCTCTTCTCCTCTACACAGACCCCTCGGATGTCCAGTGGGTGTCTGAATGACCCAACCTTTAGCTTCCGTCGTCAGAACTGTGGTATTCTTTGTCAACATTCACCTCTTCAGTATAAGAGCGTTCCGCTTGCAATATTTCGATGATGGTAATTGGGATGAAACGCTGTTAACGTCGTCTCTTTCGCCGTTCGTATGGAGAGAGTTAACTCCTATGATACTTATAACTACTCCGCGGCGTGATAGAGATAGTTTGCAAGAGGGCGCGCGGGGTGGGGGTAGGGGGGTGGGGGGGGTGGAGGGGGTGGGGGTAGGGGTGTGGTGGTGGGGGTAAGGGGGTGGTAGGATACCTTCCCCTCCTCACCACCACCCGTCCTAAACTCCCCCCCACCCAAACCCCCCGCCACCTTCCTCACCCATCCACCCACCCACTCACCCACCCACATATACACACCACATGGGAAGAGGGAGGGAGGGAGGTGCCCCTGATGTGTGGGGGGGGAGGGGGGGAAGAGAGGGAAGAGGGTGGTGATAGTGGTGGTGGGGGGAGGGGGGAGGGAGTTATCGTATGACACAGGGGGTCCTTGCCCTCCTCCTCCACCAAAAGACACCTGTGTTGCACATTAAAATGACATCGCCTCAGCATGACACTAAAAGAAGGATTTGGTGTTCTTCTTCTTTTGTGTTAATTTCTTTTTTTTTTGTTTCTTTTTTTTTTTTTTTTTTTTTGAAAAAAAAAACTCTTCTGCTGGTTTTTCGTTTGTTTGTTATTTTGTAACTCTTCTTTCTTTCCTTGTTTGTCCATGTGTTTTGTTTACTCGTACCTTCATTCGTTCGTTTGTTCGTTTGTACTCTCGTTGTTTATCGTTCGGGGTTTAACAAAAAAATCTTTTGTTTGTTTGTTTGTTTCTCAGTTAAGTAAACACACACAAAAAAGATAAATAAATAAACACAGATAAAAAAAAGACACAACAAACAAATAATTGAATAAAAACACACACACACACACAAAACAACAACAACAACAACAACAACAAAACAAACATATCTTCGCATGCTATACTTTACAACCGGCAATCTCCATTTACAGTGCACGTGGTCTTACTGTCGCGGCAGATCGCGAAACGACATGGGATATGGAGGAGCGATATCTCTCGCAGCTTACTGACAGACAGACAGACACAGACAGACAGACAGACAGACAGACACAAACACACACACACACACACACACTTCCCGTCCCGCGCTACGCCGCACCGTGCAGCGCTCAGGAATTTAACTCACTCAGTACGGCCAGTCCTCTCTTCTCCTCTACACAGACCCCTCGGATGACCAGTGGGTGTCTGAATGACCCAACCTTTAGTTCCGTCGTCAGAACTGTGGTATTCTTTGTCAACATTCACCTCTTCAGTATAAGAGCGTTCCGCTTGCAATATTTTGATGATGGTAATTGGGATGAAACGCTGTTAATGTCGTCTCTTTCGCCGTTCGTATGGAGAGAGTTAAGGTGAGAGAAAAAGGTTGGAGAGGATTAATTATGGAGGAAAAGGGATTAAAAAAAAAAAAAGAAAGAAAAAAAAAAAGAAAAAAAGTCAAGGTTGGGCGGAGGTGAGGGAGGAAGTGAGTGAGGTGAGAGAGGAAAGCTGGAAGTAAGAGAGGAGGTGTAAAGAAAAAAATAAAATCAAATCAAAACATGACGCACATGGACATGCGACAGAAATTTTACTCCGTCACTCTATTGTCTCCCCCTTTTTTTTTTTTTTTTTTTGTGCTGCCCCCATCATCTGCCACCGTTTCAGTGGGCTTTTTTTTCTTTTTTTTTTTTTTTTACCAACGCCGCTCATTCCGAGTCCAGTCCCCTCCCCCCCCCCCCGCCCCCCCACACACACCCCTCCCATACCTCCGCCCCCCCCCCCTCTTTCCCCACCCCCATGCACGGCCACACCCGGGTTCGTCTGTCGCAGTCAAGAGTCGGCGTTTATCGATGTTTAAGCTCTAGCCAGGAGGCCAGCCACACACCAGAGGAGACCCTGCACTGCTGCTGAGTCACTTCGGTGATGTTCCGTGGTGCCTGTTCTGATTTAACTGTACTTATGACACCGCCTAAAGTAGATAGT
>NC_134895.1:7476566-7481566 GCF_041734735.1 Babylonia areolata | reverse complement strand
CACACACACAGAGAAGAACACATACTCGCGCGCACAAATACTCATGAACGCACACATACACACAAAGACACATACACTCATACATGCGCGCGCGCGCACACACACACACACACAAGCACACACACACACACACACACACCATCCATACCCCCCCCTCCACTACCCAACACACACACACATACCCACCCACCCCACCACCCTCCCACACCCAACACAAACACACAGACACAGACACACACATTACGGCAGAGACACGCACTTGCCAAAGACTGGGCTGAGCTGCTTGGAGATGTAGTTCTCCTTGTCGTTGACGACCTTTGACCCCAGACGCACGACCAGGTAGGGGTCAGCCTTGCCGTTGATGTCTGCAGGGTGAAGGTCGTTGGCCTGCGCGTGTATGGGTATACATCATTTTTTGTTTTATGTATCGGCCTAGCTGGTTGGTTGAGGACATATCGCAGTGTGTCTGCTCATACCTCTCTCCCTCCCTCTCTCTCTCTCTCTATCTCTCTGTCCACCATCCCGCATTCCCTCACCATGACGACTGACCTTGACAACGACGCAACCCTCATCCGCTCCACTACCCCAACCCGTCACCATGACAACTAACATCAACACAGTGCAATTGCCACCCGTCTCTCCCGCCCCATGACCTTGATAACATATTTGACCTTGACATTACATAACCTCCACCAGCACCTCCACCCTACCCCCCGGTCACCTTGACAACGTATTGACCTTGAGGAAATGCAACACCCCCACCCCTACCCCGCCCCCCCCCCCTTCTTTCTCCACCATCCTTTGAAAACTGATCTTGATAGATATATATATAGCTACGCAACAATTACTCCTTACCCTTTCACCCGGCTGACAACGCACTGACCTTGACAATGTAGACGCGCACCAGGACCTTGACTGGTTCGTTGCTAGGCAACCCCTGGAAGAGTCCATAGTTGGGATCGCCCCCAGTGATGGTACAGTCCTCAATGTCCGGGGGGAGTGGGATCTTGTAGATCCGCATGGAGCCCTGTACAGTAGAGTGCATGTGTACTTATACTTTTTAGTGCCATTATTCGTACCGGTGCGCGCGCACTTTCGTAACCTGATGTGCGTCACGTTCGTATTGTTGCGACTTTGCTTTTTGTGATTTTGCGTGTCTGTGTTTGGTGAGGGGGCGGAGGGTGGGGGTGGGGGTGCGGTGGGGGGGCGGGGGTGCGGGTCTACAGTGCACGTGAATTTTATTTGTACCACCATCGTATATATTTCTTTTTATCACACTGATGCCTTTAGAGTTGCCTGTGCGATTTGCTCTCTCTCTCTCTCTCTCTCTCTCTCTCTCTCTCACACACACACATACACACACAAATATACATGCGCGTGCGTGAACAGACATGATACTGTTTCAGTTTCAGTTTCAGTAGCTCAAGGAGGCGTCACTGCGTTCGGACAAATCCATATATACGCTACACTACATCTGCCAAGCAGATGCCTGACCAGCAGCGTAACCCAACGCGCTTAGTCAGGCCTTGAGAAAAAAAAGGAAAAAAAAAAGATAGATACATAATAAAAAAAAGAACTACTACTACTAATAAAAATAAATGTAAGGCGCAAAAACTTGATGAAGTCAACTATAAGCGTACAAAAAAAAGAGAAAAAAAAAGAGAATAAAATAAATAAATAAATAAATAAATAAATAAATATATAACTAAATAACTAACTAAATAATAAGTGTAAAAAGTGTGTTTTAGAGAGTTGTGGTTCGGTTCTATTCCAAGAGAGAGGGGAGTTATGCAGGGGGATACAGGATCGACTAATGATGCACTCACTCACTCTCTCCCCACATCAATAGCAGGGCCACATGGAGTGGTTTTTATCGAGTGTTTACTTTACAATACAGCACACAGTAAAAAGTTCACCCTACACCTAAAGCAGCACCTATAAGCAGCACATAGTAAAAGTTCACCCTACACCTAAAGCAGCACCTATAAGCAGCACACAGCCCAACAAGGATATTTCCTTGTTCCTCACATCACTGATCAGTCAGTCACCCTGTGTCAGTCAGTTCTTCTGGGAGACAGCTAAGAACTGGCTGTGCTGACTGGTTTTATCCCTTCCCCCAACATACTGTGCATACTAATACAAGCTACAACACTCACTTCCCCAACTAGCTGAACTGAAATAACCAATCTTTGCTTGTCCAAGTGACGCTATGTGAATGACTGACAGATTCACTGCTTAATCCCATTTCGTCCAATTCAACAGATTGATGATACTGAACACAAATAATGAAAAATGGAAGATATTAATATGGAATAAAAATAATGCCCCCCCACCCCCACCCCCACCACCACAAAACAAAAAAAAAAAAAAAAAAAAAAAAAAAAAAAACCACGAAGAAAGTGGACAGGAAACAAACAACGTTTCAGGAGAGAGAGAGAGAAAAAAAACAGGACCAAGGGAAGTAAACCAGAAAAAATGCAATAACGAGGCAAATAAAAATGCAGCAGTTACGTCCCTTACACCTCCAAGTCTTTCTTGGCCTTGATGAATTGTGCTCCCGCACCCCCCTTTTTTGTCTTTTTTTTTTTTTTTTTTTTTTTTTAATATACCTTTCGCATATGTCTTTGTAACCAAAAAAAAAGAAGAAGAAGAGTTTATTACAACAACAACAAAACAATAATAAAACCGCACGCAGGGAAAAAAAAAAAAAAAATGGGTGGCGCTGTGGTATAGCGACGCGCTCTCCCTGGGGAGAGCAGCCCGAATTTCACACAGAAAAAATAATTATGTTGTGATAAAAAGAAATACAAAATACAAATGCAACAACAACACAGCTCCGACCTTAATTAATCAACCCCGATGACGCCCTCTCCAACGTGACTGACACTTGTCGATCAATATCAGTATCAGTACTAGCTTCCTGGAGGCGTCACCGCGTTCGGACAAATCCATATACGCTACACCACATCTGCTAAGTAGATGTCTGACCAGCCAGCAGCGTAATTCAACGCGCTTAGTCAGGCCTTGAGAAAAAAAAAAGGAGAGAGAGAGAGAGAGAGAGAGAGAGAGAGAGAGAGAGAGAGAAGTAAATGAATATGAACAGAATATAAAAAAAACCAATAAAAATAAGAAAAAAAAGTAAATGAAAATTTATTATAAAAATAATAATAATAATAATAATAATAATAATAATAATAATATAATAACAATTGTGGCAGGTCCACTTCCTTTTCGTTAGGTGTACTTGACTATGTGTGTATACATATGTATGTGTACATAATTACATGCATGTATATGAATGTGTATTGTGTGTGCGTGTGTTTATGTAAGTTTGTGCCTGCCTATGTGTGTGTATGTGTTAGGGTAGCTGTTAGATACACATGTATGTTTAAATATATGTATGCAGTGTGTGTGTGTGTGTGTGTGTGTGTGTGTGTGTGTGTGTGGTCACATTTTGGTGTGTGTATGTAACATAGATATAATGTTGTATGTTATCAAAAGCGTTTTTGTAAAGCACCTAGAGCAGATTTCTGGATAGTGTGCTGTATACGTATCCATTATTATTATTATTATTAATAACAACAACAACAACAATAATAATAATAACAATAACAACAATAACAATAACAACAACAACAAAACAACAACAACAACAATAATAATAATAATAATAATAATAATAATAAAAATCAACCACTAAACAAGACCTGACCTTGAACTTGCCCACGATTCGACCCTCGTCCGAGTCATCAGTGCCGGTGTTTTTCCCGCGGTAGAGGGGAAAGGTGTGGAGCCAGTCGCTGAAACCCTCGTACTCGCTCTGGCATTCCAGCTCATTCGGAAACACCTGTCAATGTGGTGACAGTAAGATAAGATAAGATAAGATAAGATAAGATAAGATAAGACTAACTTTATTATCTCCAACTGGAGAATTTGGTCAGGGTGCATTATCACAACATAGACAAGTAAACAACATGGGGACCATTAACTGTAAAAGTCAACAACAGCTTTTACGAATATTACGAAGATACAAATGTAACTAAAAATATGACATACATCGTTTCATACATACATCCACACACAGTGCAGGTAATAACTAGTATTCTTAATGTAAAAAAACAGAAAGAATTAAGAAACGTTATTTGAATATAATTATAAACATAGCCTACTATACTGCAACAACCACAACAACTAACACCACCACGTATAATGATGACCTTAGAGGTAACGCGTCCGCTTAGGAAAGCGAGAGAGTTTTCAGTTTCAGTTTGTTTCAGTACTGAGCTCAAGGAGGCCGCCGTCACTACGTTCGGGTAAATCCATATACGCTACACCAC
Organism: Babylonia areolata; assembly: GCF_041734735.1. Lineage (NCBI taxonomy): Eukaryota > Metazoa > Mollusca > Gastropoda > Neogastropoda > Buccinidae > Babylonia > Babylonia areolata. Next base: position 7,477,229 of record NC_134895.1, on the reverse strand, counting down.
ATCTGCCAAGCAGATGCCTGACCAGCAGCGTAACCCAAACGCGCTTAGTCAGGCCTAGAGAAAAATATATAGAAAAATAAAATAAAAATAAATAAGTAAGTAAATAAATAAATAATAAATAAGTACATAAAAAAAGAACTACTACTGCTAATAACAATATTTATGAGGCGCAAAAACTTAATGAAGTCAACTATAAGCGTACAAAAATAAAAATAAAAATAAATAGATAAATAAGTAAATAAATTAATTAATTAATTAATTAAATTAAATAGAATAAATAACTAAATAAAATAAAATAAAAAAGACAACAATGGTGATAAATAGGCAAATAAATGTAAAACATGCAGACACACATTCACACATACACACACATATGCATAACAGATATGCACCAAACATGCAGTCTGCGAGAGAATCTGAGCGCACTGGTTCGAATCACGGCTCAGTCGCCGATATTTTCTCCCCCGGCCCTCCACCTCCACTAGACCTTGAGTGGTGGTCTGGATGGACGCTAGTCATTCGGATGAGACGATAAACCGAGGTTTGCAGCAGGCACTTAGCGCACGTAAAAGAGCCCACGGCAACAAATGGGTTGTCCCTGGCAAAATTCTGTACAAAAATTCACTTCGATAGGAAAAACAAATAAACTGCACGCAGGAAAAA
>NC_134895.1:7469066-7471566 GCF_041734735.1 Babylonia areolata | reverse complement strand
AAGGAAGACGAGCTACATTTTGTGTTATGTTGCCCTGCCTTGAGTGATCTCAAAAACTAATCCAACCAAAGTATTATAAAGATCCATCAAACTTTAGATTTAATTTGCTCATGTCGTCAGGACATGAGTCTACTCTGTGTAACTTGGCCATTTATATATATATGAGGCATTGAAGAGATTGAGAATTGTTACGACGTGAATGTTGTTGAACATCTGTGTTAGATATTTTTTGGTTGGTTTGTGTTGAAGATGCATAATGTGTCATGTAAAATCTTATTTATCTTTCTTTAATGTCACCCCCTTCAGTAAGGGGCTTTGGTCTTTATCTGAATAAAAAATCGTTATCGTTATCGTTATCTCTCTTCCGTACATCATTTAACAGCTCTCTCTCTCTCTCTCTCTCTCTCTCTCTCTCTCTCTCTTCAACAGAGACAACGGCAGCTGAAGCAGCAGTACATTATCATTGCAGTAACAATAGCAGTAGAAGCAGCAGTAGTAGCAACAACAACAACGACAGCAGCAGCAGCAGTAGCAGCAGCAGAAGTAGTAATAGTAGTAGTAACAGCAGCAGCAGTAGTAGCAGCAGGGGTTTTAGTGATTGTAGCTCTTGCGGACAGCGTTCTTGCAGCAGTAACAGTAGAAGTACAGTAGCAGCAGCAGCAGTAGTAGTAGCAACAACAAAAACAGCAGCAGCAGCAGTAGTAGCAGTAGCAATAGCAGAAGTAGTAGCAGGAGTAGTAACAGCCATTGAAGCGAGAATTAAATACAAAGTTGCATGTCTCTGCTATTCTGCTTTCCACTCCGCAGGACCTACATATCTTTCAGACCTTATCAGTGTTTACACTCCCCGCAAGAAATCTCCGCTCTTCCTCTGACTGTTACCTTTTGAAACTTCCTCGTGTCAACACAATAACCTATGGTGAACGTTCTTTCTTCTTTGTTGCTCCTCACATCTGGAACAACCTTCCTCATCATATCCGTGCATCTGATTCTATTTCTGAGAAAGAGTGGTCATGAATGTTTTGCTTATTTATCATCATTGTTGTCTTTTTTATTTATTCATTTTATTTATTTATTTATTTATTTATTTCATTTCATTTATTTATTTATTTGTTATTTTTTAATATTTTTTTTTATAAAAAAAAAAAATTCTCAAGGCCTGACAAAGCGCGTTGGGTTACGCTGCTGTGGTCAGGCATCTGCTTGGCAGATGTGGTGTAGCGTATATGAATTTGTCCGAACGCAGTGACGCCTCCTTGAGCTACTGAAACTGAAACTGAAACTGAAACTCCTGCAGGGCTCGGGCACTGGAAAGCGGCGTGAGTCTAAAAATGAATCCTCATTCCTTTCGCCTGTTTCAACCTTTCCCCTAACTCGAAACTCAGCTTGGTATCCAAGCATTATTTCCGGAGTAAAGTGGTGTTTGTTGTTGTTTTCCAGTCAAACTTAGGAGAAAGGGCGAGAGCGGGATTCGAACCCACACCCTCACGGACTCTCTGTATTGGCAGCTGAGCGTCTTAACCATTCTGCTACACCACCTTCCTCCTCTAGGAGCGTCTAGTCTTTCGGATGAGACGATAAACCGAGGTCCCGTGTGCAGCACGCACTTGGCGCACTGAAAAAGAACCCATGGCAACGAGAGTGTTGTCCTCTGGCGAAATTACGTAAAATGAAATCCACTTTCATAGGTACACAAATATGTAAGCATGCACTCAAGGCCTGACTAAGCGCGTTGGGTTATGCTGCTGGTCAGGCATCTGCTCAACAGATGTGGTGTAGCGTGTATGGATTTGTCCGAACGCAGTGACGCCTCCTTGAGAAACTGAAACTGAAACTGAAACTTGTCGTTGTCCCCCCCCCCTCACCCCCCCCCCCCCCCCCCCACCTCCCAAGGACACAACACCATGCTGAAACGGGGTCTCCAACCCTGATCAGTGGGGAACAGTGAGTCAGGAATCCAACACGAAACCGATTCTGCCGCTGCTCTCTCTCTCTCTCTCTCTCTCTCTCCCTCTCTCTCTCTTGGGCAATTTGTTGGCTGTTGTTTTTTGATATAACCTTTTGTAACATTAGGTGCGTTAGTTTTTTTTGTTTTTGTTTTGTTTTGTTTTGTTTTACTTTTTCAAATGATTGTGATAAAACGACACTGTGACTTCGCCTGTACCCCCCTGTCACATGGGCTGTTCAGCTAATGACAGTAAAGAGTCAAAGTGTCAAAGTGTCTCTCTGTCTTGGAAAAGAAAGGCACATTACCCCCCCCTGTCACATGTACTTTAAGCTAATGACAAAGTGCCAAAGTGTCGCGATTCTCTCATTAGTTTCAATTCTGTTTTTTTTGTGTTTTTTTTTCCTTTCTGTTGCATTTTATCTTTTTTTGTTTGCGCCATTTGCTCTGATTTGTACCTACTGTGTCACTAGAGCTTTTCAGCAAATGACGTTAAACATTTCAGTGTTCAGTGTTCAGTGTTCTCTCTCTCTCTCTCTCTCTCTCTCTCTCTCT
>NC_134895.1:7451566-7461566 GCF_041734735.1 Babylonia areolata | reverse complement strand
TCATCAACGTCATTACCATCATCATCATCATCATCATCATCATCATCAACAACATCATTACTATCAGCAATGTATGATTCAACATCGTCACCATCATCATCATCATCATAAACATCATTACTATCAGCAATGTATGATTCAACATCGTCACCATCATCATCATCATCATCATAAACATCATTACTATCAGCAATGTATGATTCAACATCGTCACCATCATCATCATCATCATCAACATCATTACAATCAGCAATGTATGATTCAACATCATCACCACCATCATCCTCACCACCGTCATAAGATAAGATAAGATAAGATAAGAATAACTTTATCATCACATTAAGAGAAATTACAACAAGTACGGTAAAACAAACGTAGAGAATTGCTCAACACAAAAACATAAACATGACTTAATCAAAAAGAATCAACAACATATAACACGTTAACATAAAAAAAACTATTGCACATAATTTATTCACTTATTCAAAATGTAATTAATCCAACTGTGAACATATTGAAACACACCGAGGCTAACATTACATGTATCATATTACGCATCAGTTAAGACAAGATAAATTAAGAATAACTTTGCCATCGCACAGTGATTATCAGTATAAGTACATCCAACATCACCACCACCGTTACCTGCACCCACCCCACCCTACCCACCCACCCACCCACCCACCCTCCCCTCTCCTCTCCCCATGACCCTGACATGACCTTCCTCCCCCATGGCCCTGACCTTTGACCGGGAAGAGTTTCTGCAGTGCGGCCTTGGCCTGGCGGGTGGTGGGGATGTAGGTGAACTTGTGCAGGCTGGAGATGACGTGGGTGCCCACCAGGGTGAAGCGGCCGAAGCTCCGGCAGTCCACGCAGCGGATGGAGATGGGCGGGCAGTACAGCTCGTTCTCCGGCAGCTCCTGGGGTCAGAGGGTCAGGGGGTCAAGGGGGTCAGGGGGTCAGGTCGGTTGTGGATTACTCTCTGTCTCTCTGTGTCTGTCTGGCTGTTTCCTTCTCTCTCTCTCTCTCCCTCCCTCCCCCACCCCCCCCCCCTTGTCTCTCTCCCAATCTCTCTTTTATCCATCCACCCGCTCTAAAATGCTAAACTCACTAAAACACTGGCAAACTCTCCTCTCTCTCTCTCTCTCTCTTGTTGTTTCTTTCTTCTTTTATTTTCTTTCATTTTTTTTAGTGCTTTCTTCATTGGCCAAAAAATATCCCAAAATACACACACACACACACACCAAAAAAAGCAAAACATGCATACAGAGAAAAAAAGAATAAAAAAAGGTCAAGTCAGAATATACACGAAACATACGCCTGACCCATCGCTCACCTCCACTACGGCTCCCCCTCAGCTCGCCCCCCCCCCACCCCCCACACGCACAGCCATGCAATATCACCCCCCCCACACACACACACACACACACACCCGCACAACCATGCACTATCACCCCCCCCCCCGCCCCCGCACAACCATGCACTATCACCCCCCCCCCCCCCGACACACACACACACACACAAACACACACACACACACACTCACACACACACACACACACACACACACACACCCGCACACCCATGCAGTATCACCCCCCCCACACACACACACACACACACCCGCACAACCATGCGCTATCACCCCCCCCCCCCCCACACACACACACACACACACACACATACACACACACCCGCACAACCATGCACTATCACCTCCACCCCCCCCCCACACACACACACACACACACACAACCGCACAACTATACACTATCACCCTCAGACACAAACACGCACAGCCATGCACTATCACCCCCCCCCGCCCCACACACACACACACACACACACACACACACACACACACGCACAACCATGTGCTATCACCCCCCACACACACACACACACACAGCCGCACGACTGTGCACTATCACCTCCCCCCCCCACACACACACACCCCGCACAACCATGTACTATCACACACACCCCACACACACCCGCACAACTATGCACTATCACCCCTACCCCCACCCCCACACACACATCCGCACAACCATGTGCTATCACCCCTCCCCACACACACACACACACACACACACACATACACACACAACCGCACAACTATACACTATCACCCTCACACACAAACACACACAGCCATGCACTATCACCCCCCCCCCACACACACACACCCGCACAACCATGCACTATCACACCCCCCACACACACACCCGCACAACCATGTGCTATCACACACACACACACACAAACACACCAGCACAACCATGTACTATCACCCACATACACACACACCCGCACAACCATACACTATCACCCTCACACACAAACACACACAGCCATGCACTATCACACCCCCCCACACACACACACCCTCACAATCATGCACTATCACACCCCACACACACACACCCGCACAACCATGTGCTATCACACCCCACACACACACAAACACACCAGCACAACCATGTACTATCACCCACACACACACACACCCGCACAACCATACACTATCACCCCCACACACACACCCGCACAACCATGCACTATCACCCCCCACACACACACACACACACACACACCCGCACAACCATGCATTATCACCCCCCCCCCCCACCGACACACACACACACACACACACACACACAACCATGCACTCTCACCCCACCCCCCCACACACATCAGCACAACCATGCACTATCACCCCCCCCCCACACACACACACACACACACACACAACCATGCACTATCACCCCCCCCCCCACACACACACACACACACACACACAACCATGCACTAATATCCCCCCCCTCCCCCGCCACACACGCACACACACACACACACACAAACATGCACTATCACCCACACACACACACACACACACGCACACACACACACACAAACACACACACACACACACAACCATGCACTATCACCCCTCACACACACACGCACAACCATGCACCCACCCACCCACCCACCCACACACACACACACACACATCCGCACAACCATGCACTATCACCTCCACACCCCCCCTCCCCACACACCCCACACCCCTCCCGCCCCCCACACACATGCACAACCATGTACTATCACTCCCCCCCCCCCCCACACACACACACTCAACCCACAACCATGCACAATGTCTGTATCGTGTTATGACATTTTATGCGTTCTTTTAATGTTTGTCGTGTGTTTGAAGTATCTGGGACCTTCTGAAAGCAACCTTCCTCGTGTGTACACGGCAAGCAGAAGCTCAAATACGTACGTTAAAGATCCTGCAACTCATGTCAGCGTTCGGTGGGTTACGGAAACAATAAAATACACCAGCATGCACACCCCCGAAAACGGAGTATGGCTGCCTACATGGCGGGGAGGTAAAAAAAACGGTCAATACACGTAAAAGCCCTCTCGTGTACGTACGAGTGAACGTGGGAGTTCCAGCCCACGAACGGAGAAGAAGACGAAGAAGAAGAAGAAGAAGTAAGCAACCTTCCTAAATTAAATAACAACAACAACAACAACAACAACGACAACACAAAAAACAAACAATTGTGTGACTCACCACGTCGAAGTACTTGACGGGCACGGCGAAGTTGGGGTTCTTCTTGCAGTTGTGGATGACAGACGAGGACAGCACGTGCCCCGCGCACTCGATGTCGATGCGGGGACTGTCCACCTGCTGCAGGTGCACGCGCTTCAGATCCCGCACCCCCCAGAACAGCACCTGCAAAAAAAAAAAAAAAAAAAAAAAGGGTCAGGCAAGGTGTTTATCAATCAGTTCCCACCCCCACCCCTCTCCACATAACAGCACCTGAAAAATGTCAGGCAAATGTTTATCTATCGTGTCCCGCACCTCACCCTCCCAATAATAACAATATCAACAGCATCTGCCGAAAAGGCCAGCAAGGTGCTTATCAATCAGTTCCCACCCCCAATCACCCAGAACAGCACCTGTAAAAAGGTCAAGCAGTGTATATCAATCAGTTCCCACCCCTGATCACCCAGAACAGCACCCGTAGAAAGGTCAGCAAGGTGCTTATCAATCAGTTCCCACCCCCCATCACCCAGAACAGCACCTGTAAAAAGGTCAAGCAGGTGTTTATCAATCAGTTCCCACCCCCCATCACCCAGAACAGCACCTGTAAAAAGGTCAAGCAGGTGTTTATCAATCAGTTCCCACCCTCATCACCCAGAACAGCACCTGTAAAAAGGTTAGGCAGGTGTTTATCAATCAGTTCCCACCACCCACCACCTAGAACACCACCTGTAAAAAGGCCAGCAAGGTGCTTATCAATCAGTTCCCACCCCCAATCACCCAGAACAGCACCTGTAAAAAGGCCAGCAAGGTGTTTATCAATCAGTTCCCCCCCCCCCCATCACCTAGAACAACACCTGTAAAAAGGTCAAGCAGGTGTTTATCAATCAGTTCCCACCCCCCATCACCCAGAACAGCACCTGTAAAAAGGTCAAGCAGGTGTTTATCAATCAGTTTCCACCCCCCACCACCCAGAACAGCACCTGTAAAAAGGTCAAGCAGGTGTATATCAATCAGGTTCTGCACCCCGCAGAACAACACCTGCAAAAGGGTAGGCAGGTGTTTGTGAACAAGGTCCCGCACTCCGCAGAACAACACCTGCCAAAGTCAGAGTGGAGTGATGGCCTAGAGGTAACGCGTCCGCCTAGGAAGCGAGAGAATCTGAGTGCGCTGGTTCGAATCACGGCTCAGCCGCTGATATTTTCTCCCCCTCCACTAGACCTTCAGTGGTGATCTGGACGCTAGTCATTCGGATGAGACGATAAACCGAGGTCCCGTGTGCAGCATGCACTTAGCGCACGTAAAAGAACCCACCACAACAAAAGGGTTGTTCCTGGCAAAATTCTGTACAAAAATCCACTTTGATAGGAAAAGCAAATACAAGTGCACGCAGGAAAAAAAAGCAAAAACAAAAAAAACAAAACTGGGTGGAACTGTAGTGTAGCGACGCGCTCTCTCCCTGGGGAGAGCAGCCCGAATTTCACACAGAGAAATCTGTTGTGATAAAAAGAAGTACAAAATAGAAAACAAAATAATCGAGCCCCGCACCCCCCAGAACAGCACCTGCAAAAAAGGTCAGGCAGGTGTTTATTAATCAGATCTCCCCCCCCCCCACTCACTCTCCCACAGAGCAGCACCTTCAAAAGGTCCAGCAGATGTTTATAAAGGTCAGGCATGTATTAACTCACTCAGTACGGCCAGTCCTCTCTTCTCCTCTACACAGACACCTCGGATGTCCAGTGGGTGTCTGAATGACCCAACCTTTAGCTTCCGTCGTCAGAATTGTGGTATTCTTTGTCAACATTCACGCCTTAAGTATAAGAGCTTTCCGCTTGCAATATTTTGATGATGGTAATTGGGGTGAAACGCTGTTAACGTCGTCTCTTTCGCCGTTCGTATGGAGAGAGTTTTAATCAGGTACTCCTAGAACAACATCTATAACAGGCAAGGCAGGTGTTTATCAATCAGTTCTCGCACTCCCCCCCCCCCACCTCCCCCCACCCCTCAAATAACAGCACCTGGTCAAGCAGATGTTTTATCAATCAGTTCCAACACACAACACCCCCCACCTCCACCCCCTAATAACAGAACCTGCAAAAGGTCAGGCAGGTTTTTATCAATTAGGTCCTGAATCCCCCCCCCCTCCCGCAAAAAACAACAACAAAAAACAAAAAAAACAAAACAAAAAAAAAACCCAGCAGCATCAGCAGGTGTTTAGCAACGTTACCACCTGGTGATCTATCTGAAAGATAATAAAGTTGACAGGAACTGACAAGGTCACTGGGTCTGTGATGCGCGTGAGTTTTGTCAAAAAAGGGGAGGTACTGGTGATGGTGGTGGTATTTGGGGTTGGTAGTGATGGTGGTTGTGGTGGTGGGTGTGGGTGTGGTTGTGGTGGTAGTGGTTGTGATGGTGGTGGTGGTTGTTGTGGGTGGTTGCGGTGTGACAGTGGTAGTTACCAGTTGTGGTGGTGGTGTAGTTGGATATGGTGAGGGTGATGAAGGTGATGGTGTGTGCTGATGATAGTCTTAACGTTCATGATGACGACGACGATAACGATAAATGAATACTAACAATGACAGCTATGTTAGCAGTACCATCTCCTGTCTGAATTTCCCCTTTGTGGACTAATGTTCCATATAATCGGGTACTCAATGGACTTCATCAGATCTGATTCCCATATTCAGAAGGAAATTGTTTTAAAAAGTCTTTCTATTTTATTTCTCCTTAATAATCTCAATCAGGAACTGGCGTGCATTCGGTCAATTGCTGCAACTATTGAAAGTTTACACGCCGTTGGCTACATTAGTGGGTTTTTCAAACTTGCTCCGAAAGCTCTGAGTTTATTGTCTGACTTCAAAGTCTGATCAGCGCGGAGGATTATGCCAAGGTCAGGTATCTGCTCACTTTTCTTTTCAGCAGATGTAGTGTAGCGTATATAGATCTGTCTGCATCCTCTGATACGCCCTTGAAACTGAAATGCACGTAACATCGTTTACGTGGCTGCTCATATTTCTTGACTGGTATGCATGTAACAACGTTTATGTAGTTGTTTACCGTTTCTCCACTGCAAGTCATTTACAACTTAGTCTACTGTGAAGGACTATGGCTCTGAAATTAGGAGGCAAGATTGCACTGGCTATTAGTGCTGCAGCATTGGGGGTTATCTGGCTTTTGACAACTAATCCTAACGCCGACTGCGCTAAAACCCTCTTGGCCGAGAGTGGGGATGTAACATGGACAAGAGATTCTCCACTATTGCAGCCCAGATAGTTGGAACAGCAGTTGCCTCCTCTGCTGTTCTGTTGGTCCTAGTCAGAGAGGACTGACTATCATACCATACACATAATCGTCTGGTATGCATGGAACGTCATTAATTTTACCGTTAGTTAAGTAATGGAGTGATGGCCTAGCGGTAACGCGTCCGCCTAGGAAACGAGAGAATCTGATCGCGCTGGTTCGAATCACGGCTCAGCCGCCGATATTTTCTCCCCCTCCACTAGACCTTGAGTGGCGGTCTGGACGCTAGTCATTCGGATGAAACGATAAACCGAGGTCCCGTGTGCAGCATGCACTTAGCGCACGTAAAGGAACCCACGGCAACAAAAGGGATGTTCCTGGCAAAATTCTGTACAAAAATCCACTTTGATAGGAAAAACAAATAAAACTGCACGAAGGAAAAAAAAAGAAAAAAAGGTGGCGCTGTAGTGTAGCGACGCGCTCTCCCTGGGGAGAGCAGCCCGAATTTCACACAGAGAAATATGTTGTGATAAAAAGAAATACAAATACAACAAGATACAAATAATCTCTGAGCCTTTATCTGTAAAGTCATCGCTCGTGTTACCTCGATCCTGTGCTTGCTGAGGACGGGTCGGATGCCCTTTGGAACTGGCATGATGGGACCTCGATCTCTCTCGGCGGCCGGAAGTTCCAGGGGCGGCAGCTCTGGTCCGCCTGTGTCCCCGAAGGGTGTCAGCTGAGAAGTGGAAGGAAACTGTGCAGCTAAGCGCTTTGTGTCATTGGTCACAAGTAAAGCCACACAAGCATGCCACGACCAAAACTTCTAAGGGTTTTTAGCCCATACAGTTTACAGTTAAAACTCGCTACTCAACAGTTAATATCATCGCCACTTAACCCTTTCACCGCCAGTCAATTAAGAGTACAAAATTCCCTTGTGGTATAAAGACAGTGGCTAAGAATAGTTGTGGATTCCCCCTGCGATGTATAGAAATATGACCTATCCTACCACTGAACATTAAGAGCAGTAGGTTCATGGATAACAGACCAATGAATGGTCACCTTTCAGTGACATGGGTCCTCTACCACGCCTGTGCATAAATGCGAGCTTGGCGGTGAAAGGGTTAATGGGAAAACCGTGAACAGCGGCGCGTGTCTTGCTTAAAAACTACGCTCACCTTTCCCAGTGCTAAAAAAAACCCTAGTCATTCCAATTTAGGCATTGTGAATTAAAAAGAAAAATCGTTATACACATATTTCGTACAAGAAATACATTTCATTTCCCAGAGTGATTCAAACTTAGCGTGGTTTTGAAAGTTGGTTACATTTGCTTTTTTGTTGACACGATGGAACTTATGAAACAATTTCAACCGTTTCTTGACTAGAATAATAAAATAAAATAAAAAGAAAGAAAGAAAACAAGAGACGCGGCTTTCCCTTCGAGGTGAGCTCGTTGACTTTAGAGCTATTAGTAACCAAATTATTTCAACAATATGGAAAAAAAAAAAAAAAATCATAAACTGTTTTGGTTTCTTGATGGAAACAGATATTCTCAAACAAACGTCTGTGGAACTTAATGTCAACAAGAATAACAGCTTTAGCAAAATACCACTAGAGTGGTGTGTATACCAGGCACATCTGCGATAGCTTAATTTTTTTTTTTTTTTTTTTCAAAAAGACATATCCAAACGACACTGGAAAATCTGATGGGAACACAGAAGCAAGACGCTACTATTACAGCTTAATTTACAACAAAGAGAGAAAGGAAAGACATAAAGAAAATCCAAAATTAATAATTAATCATCATCTCGGATACAAAACACGTGTAAAGGAATTGAGCAATTGATTATACATCATGCAAAAAAAATCAGAAAACATAAATGTAAACGTGCACCGAAATCCAGGACCAAAAAAAAAAAAAAAAAAAAAAAAAAAAAAAAAAAAATATATATATATATATACATACAACAAACAAATAAATGGGCGTTTTTTTTTTTACATAATGGCAACAACTAAAAACTGTAAGCACGAATGATGATTTTTTTTTTAAAGCACACAATAAAGCAGAAAGTATAGTTACAGTGCGATTCCAATACACAAGTGTCCGGGACCGTTCATAGGGTTATCAGCAGAACTGAGGGATGGTAAAAAACAAAAAAAGAAAAGAAAGAAAGAAAAATAAAAGAAAAAAGAAAGTCACACAGCGATATTCATGCATATTTTTTCGACTCCCCCTCACCGCTTCCAGCTTCTTCTTTTTCTTCTTTTTATTATTATCTTCTTTTTTTATATATATACATTGACATATCTGTCTCTTTTATCTAACGAGAAAGGTAATTACACAAAGAAAGAGGAAGGCTATGGTGAAATGAATGGAGGGAATTTCTGATAATACTAACTACTTATAATATCAGTATTACCGCAATCTTTTCTCCCACACAGCTGATTAAAATGAAAATGCAGGGCGGGGGTGTGGGGGAAGGCAGGGGGCAGGGGAGGGGGGGGGAGTGGAGGGGAGGGGGGATAATTTACATAATGAGGGAGCGGGTTCATCCACATGAACTAAAGAAAAAGAAACTTTGAGTGCGATTCGTCACTAGTGAACAGAGAGACACCCCCCCCCCCCCGCCCCCCCTCCCACCCAAGTAACAAGCCACCGGTTATGGAATCCCAAGATTCCCTTATGCAACCCCTTCGCTTTACGTGAGTGTTTTTATATTCCCTTCTCACGTTTAAAGTCAGGGGTAGCATACGGGATTGTATGTCCGCACTGGAGCGTTTATAGTATATATTAATAAAAGAAAAAAGAAAAAAAAAGAAGAAAAAAAAAGATAATATAAAAAAAAGGAGAGAGACGTTGCTGAGTATAGGAAAAAGCACGGGGAGTGTGAAGTGGAAACGAGGTGGGAGAAGGGGGAGGGGGAAGGGGGGGTGTTAGATATATATAATATATATATATATATCAAAAAGAAGTAGGACACCAAATACCCGGAGTTTCTTTCTGGCATAAGGTGGAGTTTCGTGGGCTCTGGACAAGTCGCGCTCCTCAAAGGGGTACTACAGCAAGCAGGAGCAACACAGGAGAAAAAAAACAAACAAACAAACACAGTAATGACCACGTGGACACATGCACAACAACCAGTGTCATCATCACACATGAAGAAATACCACACACACACACACAAAATAAACCAAAAAAAAACACCA
>NC_134895.1:7421566-7444066 GCF_041734735.1 Babylonia areolata | reverse complement strand
ATCCAAACCAACCCACTGGTCCAAAAAAATCATGGATAGCTCATTTGCCAGGAAAACTGAAGCCAACTGGACGCCATATTGTTTTACGTATCCGGCCGTCAGTCCGTTGACTAACTGGTGGTAGTTTCTGAACTGTAGCCTTGTATCTTTGATGAAATCGTGTTATGCTTGCCCCCACGATATGCCAAATGTTGTGTCTTGATTGAAATCTGCCAATGGTTTATCTACCAAAGTTAATACAGGAAAACAGTGCAGTGACACGTGGCGCAAACTTGCAGTGGAGACACACACAGGAATGTCAGCTTAACTAATGCCGCGAGCAAGTGAAAGCTGGACGTGAAGCCAGCTGCGCTCGGCTACACATGTGAAGTCGCCGATTCGCGCTATATTGACACGAGAAGCATACTGGCTGAACACATCCGCTGGCTCCAGTTAGCAAGGGGGCTGAATGAAGGCATGCGCTATCCATGTATCTTGAGAACAGTAAAAACCAACCCCTTAACCCAAACCCAATCCACACACAAACCACCCACCTACAACCAATTCCCAAACCAAAACCCAACCCCAGCCCTCCCCCCAAGCCCCCCCCCCTCCAAAAAAAAGCAAAAAACCAGCCATCAGCGAACCTGTGTACTGGATGAAGCGAGGAGGGACGCCTGTGGGTTTGACGGCGTTGAGGAGCGCCTTGCTGTCCTCGTAGCCGCCCGGAAGACCCTGGAGAAAGTCCTTCTTGTGCTTGGTCAGGCCCAGCCACAGGAACAGCTGCAGCTTGGTCTGGATCGTCCACCCGGCCTGCCCGCTCGCCTTCTTCCCGGGCAGCTGTAGCCGGGTGGGTGAGAGATAGGGTTAGGCGCAAGAAGGGTCCATTGGTGAACACGTGTGGCTGGGTCAGTCAGTGTGGGTTTTAGGGGAAATGGGTAGGGTGAGGGTAAGGTAAGAATCCATTGTTGTGATATTTTAGTTGTTTTCTTCTTGGGGGGAGGAGGGGGCTTGGGGGGTGAGGGGGGGGACGGTACAGTTTATTGCGTGTCAGGGTGGATTTTTATTTTGGGGTGGGATGGGGTGGGGGGAGAGATGGGTGTAGGTAGTGTCCATTGTGTGTCAATGTGGCAGTATTTTTTTTTCTTTTTGGTGGGGGGAGGGGTGTGTGGAGGGAGACGTGGGGTGTATGAAGAGAATGGAAGAGTGAGGGTTGTTTTTTTTTTGTTTTTTTTCATTTTTCATTTTTTTTGGACAGAGGGGGCGGAGGGCGGGAGGGGGGGGGATAGGCAGAGTCCATTGTGTGGGAATGTAGCTTTCTGTTGGGGGTAACAAGGGGAAAGGTAGGTATAGTCCATTGTGTGTCAATTTTTTTGCTGTTGATTTTTTTTTTTTTTTGGGGGGGGGGGGTAGAGGTTGGGAGGTTGGTAGAGTCTACTGTGTGTCAATGTGAGTTTTTTTCGGGGGTGGGTTGGGGGAGGGGGGGAGGATGAGGTGTTGGTATAGCCCATTGTGTGTCCACACACACACACACACAATCCCTCCTTGATTATATATATATATATATATATATATATATATATATATATATATATATATATATACATATACATACATACATACATATACATACATACATACATACATATATATATATATCGATAATTGATAACGCACCCGGAGGAACAGCGTCAGCACCTTGCCGCAGTCCTTGCCTCGCTCCTCGTCCACGATGGAGTAGATGATGTGGCGGGCTGGGATCCTGTGGTAGGCCACCCGTCTGCTGCCGCTGATCAGCCAGATGAACAGGTCCGGAAGGGCGTGCTGAGGCTGTCGAGGGTGTGGGGAGGGAGAGGGGGGGGGGCGGAGGATGGCGGTGGAGGGGTTAAATACAGACAGACAGACCATGAAGACATTTTATCAATTGAGATTGGGGGCGTGGGGGTGGGAGGGGGAGGGGGGGTGGTGGAAGAAGCTTTTCTTATCACCGCAAAGACAATCTATAAATGTGGCGTGTGTGTGTGTGTGTGTGTTGGGGGTGGGGGGTGGGGGGTGGGAAGGGTTATCATGACAAAGACAATCGAGGATTAAGTGAATAAGGCGCAAAAAAAAAAAAAAAAAAAAAAAAAAAAATTATTACCACAAATTCAGTCGATAAAATAAGAGTGAAAAAAACTTAATTGCCGCCATGACATCGACAAATGAAGGGTGGGAGCTCTGTTACCGCAA
The DNA here is from genome assembly GCF_041734735.1 of Babylonia areolata. Classification (NCBI taxonomy): domain Eukaryota; kingdom Metazoa; phylum Mollusca; class Gastropoda; order Neogastropoda; family Buccinidae; genus Babylonia; species Babylonia areolata. The sequence goes on along the minus strand of NC_134895.1, from coordinate 7,441,858 downwards.
AGGCAATCGAAAAAAAAACAGGGTGGAGGGCTTTGTTATAACAAAGGCAATCCATGAATATGGGAATAAGGTAAATAAGCTTTGTTTACCTCAAAAGCAGTCGATAAAATGCGGGGCGGGGGGCCGGGGGCGGGGGTGGGGGTGTGTGGCGGGGGGAGGGAGCTTAACTGCTGCAAAGTACATTTGATAAATGTGGGGAAAGGAAGCTTTATTACCGCAAAGACAATCGATAAATGGAAGGGGGGGGGGGGGGGGGGAGGCGGTATATTCCGCAGAGATATTCGATAAATGAGGAGAAGGAGCTTTATTCCCGCAATGACAATAAATGAATGAAAGGGAGGGGGGGGGAATATTCCGCAAAGACATTCGATAAATGAGGGGAAAGGAAGCTTTATTACCGCAAAGACAATCGATAAATGGAAAGGGGGGGTGGGGGGTATATTCTGCAATGACATTCGATAAATGATGGAGAGGAAGCTTTATTCCCGCAAAGACGATGGCTGAATGAAGGGCAGGTTGGAAGGTTGGGTGAGGTGGAAGCTTTATCAACCTGCAGTCGATAAATGAGGGGGGAAAAGCTTTATTTCCACAAACAATCGATAAATGATTTGATAATACATCAGTGTTACCTTATCTCTATAATAAGCTTGCCCCTGCCTCTGCCCCCCCCCCCCCACCTCTCCCCATACCACCGCGTCAGTGAGCGAAGTACCCTTCATGGCAGTGCCACCCGACCTGACCTGAGCTAACCTGACCTAACCTGACCTGACCTCTCACCTCCACCATCAGGGTCCTCAGCTTGAGCAGGTACTGCTGCCCTACCCTCAGTTTCTCCCTCATGTTTTGTTTCGTCACCGTGTTCTTCATGGTGTGATCTCGTAGCCAGGTCACGAACTATTGTTTCTCATTTCTAGCACTATTTTTTGTTTGTTTGTTGAAATTTCATTCTGTTGTTGTTGTTGAATATTTTGCACTGGTATTTGTTCACTGATAGATACACCATTCACATTTGCATATTCTCTCTCTCTCTCTCTCTCTCTCTCTCTCTCTCTCTCACGACTGAACACAACTAAACTGGCAGCAAGACACACCGCCAACCGCCAACTCCCGAATCGAACGAACGAACGAACCAACAACCACAAAAACAACAACACAAATCATCCACTATCTACCGAATCGAACGAAATGAATTACAACAACACCATCACCACAACCAACAACAACAGCAACAACACAAATCATCCACTATCTCCCAAAACGAACGAACAACAACAGACAACACAAATCGTCCGCTATCTCCCAAAACGAACGAACAACAACACAACAACAGCAACAACACAAATCATCCGCTATCTCCCAAAACGAACGAACAACAACACAACAACAGCAACAACACGAATCATCCGCTATCTCCCAAAACGAACGAACAACAACACAACAACAGCAACAACACGAATCATCCGCTATCTCCCAAAACGAACGAACAACAACACAACAACAACAACAACACAAATCATCCGCTATCTCCCAAAACGAACGAACAACAACACAACAACAGCAACAACACAAATCATCCACTATCTCCCAAAAACGAACGAACAACAACAACAGCAACAACACAAATCATCCGCTATCTCCCAAAACGAACGAACAACAACACAACAACAGCAACAACACAAATCATCCGCTATCTCCCAAAACGAACGAACAACAACACAACAACACAAATCATCCGCTATCTCCCAAAACGAACGAACAACAACAACAGCAACAACACGAATCATCCGCTATCTCCCAAAAACGAACGAACAACAACACAACAACACAAATCACCCGCTATCTCCCAAAAACGAACGGACAACAACACAACAACAGCAACAACACAAATCATCCGCTATCTCCCAAAAACGAACGAACAACAACACAACAACAGCAACAACACAAATCATCCGCTATCTCCCAAAACGAACGAACAACAACACAACAACACAAATCATCCGCTATCTCCCAAAACGAACGAACAACAACACAACAACAGCAACAACACGAATCATCCGCTATCTCCCAAAAACGAACGAACAACAACACAACAACAGCAACAACACGAATCATCCGCTATCTCCCAAAACGAACGAACAACAACACAACAACAACCTCTCACCTCCACCATCAGGGTTCTCAACTTCAGCAGGTACTGCTGCCCTGCCCTTAGTTTCTCCCTCATGTTGTGTTTCGTCACCGTGTTCTTCATGGTGCGGGCCAGGGTCGACAACTGGTCCTGAAAAAAAAAAAAAAAAAAAAAAAAGGGCATGGGAAGGAGGGAGTTAAGGCGTGACATAGCACACACACACACACACACACACACACCTCCCTCCCACACACACACCTACCACCCACCTATCACCCCCCCCACCCCCCACACACACACCAAACCCACCACACACAACGCACCATCTCACGGATAAGACACTTGTGTCTCTCTCTATCCAGCTTGGTGCGGGAAGAAGAAGAAGAAGAGGAAGACGCCTTTGCCGAGGACCCCGACCCGGAAGCTGAGCTGGAGCGGACGAGGGACACGAACTTGGAGCACCCCTGGCCCAGCTCCTCGTACACGGCCCGCAGGCGTCGCTCCGGGAAGGGCATCTCCTGGGACACCTTGTCCTGAACCTCGCCCAGTCCGTCCTCCTGGAAGCGCGCAGGGACGCACGCAGACGCAAACACACACACACACACACACACACACACACACACACACACACAGATACACACACACGTACACATACACAGACACATGCATACACACGCACGCACATACATACAGACAGACGCACGCACACACACACACATACACACACACATATTCACACACACACACATCACCACACACACACAAACACACACACACACACACACACACACACACACACACACACACACACACACACAAACACACACACACACACACACACACACACACACACACACACACACACACACACACACACACACACACACACACACACACACACACACAGAGGAAGTTATCGTTTATACAAGTTTGTCTTCCGTCGTTTTTTTTTTTTTTATCCCTCTCAGAAGATTCAGCAGCTTGCGTGTGTGATGGAGGAATGGACTGGTGGTTGTGGTTTGAATGAAAGCGCTTTGGTCCGAGTCTATTCCACGAGACTCACCGCCAGTGATGACCATGCTGCTGATGATTATGATGATAATGATAATACTAACATTAATTCTTCTTCTTATTCTTCTTCTCATCAACATCAACCTAAAATGGACCTCCACAGCAGCGTCATCTCCACATCTTCCACCTTCATCAATTATATCTTACGTGTATATCTTTTTTAATAATTATAATCATGATAACTAAATATTATAACTAATATACCGGTGGGTTGTTTGGGGTCTGGTCAGTGATGGTTATGGGTGGTAGTGGTGATGATATTGGTGGTGGATGTTGTTGGTGATGTTAGTGATGACCGTGGCGATGGTGGTGGTGGTGGTGGTGAATGTGTCGCGGTTGGGGTGGTGATGGCTGCACTGCTATTGTTGCTGCTGCTGTTCCGAATACTACTATTTACTACTACCACTACAACTACTACTACGATGACAACTATATCCTGCCGAACGTAGTAGCGGTAACAACAGCAGCAGCAGTTCCTGCACTTGTATTTTCACCGTGGTAGCAGAAGCTCGAAGAAGAAGAGGAAGAGGAAGAGGAAATACATTAATAAATGGATAACAAAATAAAATAAAATAAAACGCACACACACAAAAATGAAGTCAGATTGTTGTTCATTTCAAACGTCATCATCAACACGACTATCAGATACTTTCCCAAGAGAAAGGATGACCTAGGGCACAAGTCCTGAAATACAATGCACACAAGATAAGAGCTCACGCGCGCACACACACACACACACACACACACACACACACACACACCTGCAACATACACACACACGCGCGCGACCAACATTCACATATGCATATAGAAATGCGCGCGTGCATACACACACACACACACACACACACACACACACACACACACACACACAAAACAGACCGACTGACCAGCTTGTCGGCAATCTTATCGATGATGTTGCTATTGTACATCCGCCGCCGATGGTCGACCATGTGCTCCCTGATGTAGACACACGGCTTGCTGTCGTAGTAAGGCAGGTGGTAGTAGTTCCTGCAATGTGTCATGTCATGTCACACATGCGCGCGCACCCATTCACACACGTACAGATACATACATATATTCACAAAGATCCAGACACAGGCACACACACGCACACAAGTACATACGAGCGTCTGAACTTTTAGATATTTTGCAGACTTGTTGATGATACCCTAAAGTTACTGTTTGAAAATTTTCAATGAATTCGGTTTCTCTATCAAAGAGAAAATACTTGTCAAAAAACAATTCACTTTTTTGGGACACCCGATATATCTATATCTATCTATCTATCTATCTATCTATCTATATATATATATATATATATATATATATATATATATATATATATATATATATATATATACAGCACACTACACTACACGACACAAAAAATATTCTCTAACGCAAACACACACACACACACACACACACACACACACACACACACACCCCAACCACACCATACCATGCCAAACCAAACTACACACACTACACGACACGACACACACACACAAACACACACACACACACACACACACTCACACTCTCTCTCTCTCTCTCTACCTGTCCCGGGTGAGTGGTTTCTGGGTGGGGGTGGTGCTCTGCCACTTGGGAACGTCCAGGTGGATGGAGGGCCCCTCATCCTCCCCAACACCTCCTCCCCCTCCCCCTCCTCCCCCTGCATCCTCCTCGCCTTCACTGCGGTCAGCAGCAAAAAGAACCCCCGCCACCCCCATCACAAAAACAAACAAACAAAAAAACCCAAACAAAATACCAACGACAAAAAACAAATAAAAAAAAAAGCACAACATCAGTTATCATAAAATACGTTACACAACAAAACATCATTCAGCTCAGCTGCAATTGAAATGGTTTTTGGTATTATCATTGATGGTGTTGGTGTTGTTGTTGGTGTTGGTGTTGTTGTTACTCCTGCCCCATTCCCAACGGCCTAAGTACACTAAATCAATTATCAGAACTTGAATCGCTGATATACAAGTCAACAGTGGCCAAATTCAATTCTTTCTAGCTCTCCTCTTACATCTTGTTTTTTTTTGTGTTTTTTTGTTTTTGTTTTTTGTTTGTTGTTGTTTCTTTTTTGCATTCATATGATTTCAAACGACAACATTGAAATATGAAAAAAAAACTAGTTCCGTCAAATTGGATTCTGTTCTTCAAGATTTTAACCAGGGACAACCTTTTTTCCATTGTTACAGTTGATTCTCTACAGTGCGCTCAATGCATGTTTCACACGGGTGCTCGGTATTTAGCCCCATCCAAAATACTAGCACTCAGACCACGTATCAAGAACTAATGGAAGGAGAGTGGGGAGGAAGTAAAAACCCCGGTCCGTGTGTGGGATTCGAACTCATGGACACTCGCTTGATAAGGTGCATCACCGCCAGGCCACCGCTGTGCTGTGAACTGACATGCACAGGATCAACGATTCCAAGGACAACTAATCCAAAGACAATGTGTTTGATAGTCAGTCGTGCGCGACTACGACCATCAGAGCAGCAGAGGAGGCAACTGCTGTCCCGCGACTATCTGGGCTAGAATTTGATGATAGTGGAGAGTGTCTTGCCTAAGTGTTACATCCCCACTCACTCGGTCAAGAGGGCTTTAGGACAGTCGGCGGTGGGATGGTTCCCTAAGGCCAATTCACCCCAAAGATGCAGCACTAGTGCAATCCTGCCTTCTAGTTTGAGAGTCATAGTCCTTCACAAAAGACTAGGATGTAAACGACTTCCCATTGCAATGGAGAAAACATTGATCATACAGCTCTCACTTTGCTGTTGGCCCACCTGTAAACTTATGTCTAGTCTGTGATATAAGCTGGGCACCACTCCAAGGACAAGGAACTGAGGTAATCAACCCAGAAACACAGAGATCGCATACCCAGATTCAAACACTCCACTGTTGGACGCCGTTCTTTCTCTGTCTCTGGACCTTGTATTTGGAATGAACTTTCTCTGTTGCTTTGTCAGGTCTCCGCACTCAGCTCTTTCAAGTCTGGCCACCTCTTCACAAAATAGCCTCCCGTGCCTACCTCTTCCTTATCTTCAGTTTCTTCAGTTTTTGAGTTATGCATGCGTGTGAATGACTGGTGTGAAAGCGCTTAGATTTGTCTCTGCACAAGATTCAGCGCTATATAAATACCATTATCATTATTAGAGATCAACCAAGACAATGAACCCAGCGACCTCAAACCCAAGAACCTTAATCCAAAACCACAGTAATTTCAAGACACCAAACCCCAAAAGACCAGTCAGCATGGCCAACAGCCGATCAACACCACCACACGAGCTGGTCAGACTTTACGTATAAATCTCCCTTTTCCTCCATGGTTAGGAGTTAAAGATGTTTTGTTTCCGATAAGCAAGGCTTTCTAATCCGGCTGTACTGATGAAACAGAGACCCTAAACATGATTTCTTATTCATCAGCCCAGTCCAGTTAGCCAGCCGGCCCTCTAACCACTCTACCAACCAGATCAGTAAGACAATTAATGCATCATCTCTCCCTATTCTTGAACATGACAACTATCCTAGCTTTGTGTAAAACATTACCATATAGATTAAATAAAAATGATAAGGCAAAATGAACAAAGAAGTAAATACATTTGAACATAGCTGAGAGAAAGGTACTGGCGTTGAGGGCAAATGAAGATAACGAAAATCAGCATTGTTCAACAAAGCCACACACGCCCACACTTAAGCGCAAACACCGACACAATAAGGCAGGCAAAAGCACACAGACACAGAAACGCAAGAAACGCTGGTGAACTCTCCATACGAACGGCGAAAGAGACGACGTTAACTTACTCAGTACGGCCAGTCCTCTCTTCTCCTCTACACAGACCCCTCGGATGTCCAGTGGGTGTCTGAATGACCCAAGCTTTAGCTTCTGTTGTCAGAATTGTGGTATTCTTTGTCAACATTCACCTCTTCAGTATAAGAGCCTTCCGCTTGCAATGTATTGATGATGGTAACTGGGGTGAAACGCTGTTAACGTCGTCTCTTTTGCCGTTCGTATGGAGAGACTTAACAGCGTTTCACCCCAGTTACCATCTTCAAAACATTGCAAGCGGAAGGCTCTTATACTGAAGAGGTGAATGTTGACAAAGAATACCATAATTCTGACGACGGAAGCTAAAGCTTGGGTCATTCAGACACCCACTGGACACCCGAAGGGTCTGTGTAGAGGAGAAGAGAGGACTGGCCGTACTGAGTGAGTTAAAAATCACCCCAAAGGAGTTCAGATACTTGGACACAAACAGCCAGGAATAACACGGTTTGCACAACAGAATCTAAAATCGTTTTTACCAAACTTCTAGGAAAATTCTTGTGAATGTAGTTTTGACTATTCCAAGATGTTATCTGCTATTGCAGAAGGTTTGCTGCATTGTCCAGTAAGGCATTTGTTATAGTTGTTTGATGTTAGCGTTACCTCCTATTATGCTTATGTCTCCCTTTTATTTTTTCCAACGCTTTGTATCTTTCCCCATCACACACGCGCACATACACATACACACACACACACCATTCTTCACCCTCTGCCCAGTACTGTTCCTACCACCACGCCCCCGCTCTGCCCCCCCCCCCCCCCCCCCCCTTTTTTCTTTCTTCCGTCTAATAAGTAATATCACTAACAGTTGAAAGACGTTAAACTGAAGACTGCTACTACTACGGTTTGCACAAACGGAGTAATCACGGCTCACATGGCTTAGACCGTCTCCAGTGAGCCTGAAAAAAATATTTGTTTGTATTTTGTATTTCTTTTTATCATCACAACAGATTTCTCTGTGTTAAATTCGGGCTGCTCTCCCCAGGGAGAGCGCGTCGCTATACTACAGCGCCATACTTTTTTCCCCCTGCGTGCAACTGGTTTATTTGTTTTTCCTATCGAAGTGGATTTTTCTATAGAATTTTGCCAGGACCAACACTTTTGTTGCCGTGGGTTCTTTTACGTGCGCTAGGTGGATTAACACTGGAGCGCCACGCATTCTGGGTGGGTTTTTTTTTGTTTTGTTTTTTTTTCTGCCTTTTTTTTTATCTGCCTGCAAGTGTATTTGTTTTCCAATCAAGGTGGGTTTTGCTACAGAGTTTTTGCCAGGACAACAACCTTTTTGCTGCCGAGCGAGTTCTTTTACGTGCACAAAATGCATGCTACACACGTAGACAAAATGCATGCTACACACGCAAGACCTCAGTTTATCGTCTGATCCGAACTACTGGCGGCCAAGACCACCACTAAAATTCTAATGGAAGGAAAGAAAGAAAGAAAGAAAGAGATAAGATAAGGTAAAATAGAATAGAATAAAATAAAATGTAACAAACAAGCCAACAAAAACTTCTTTTTTTCCCCTTTTCGTTAGATCAGATGGACACCCAAGTCTCCGCGATGAAGGCAGCTAACTGTACGCTGCAGGTCCTCCACACAGCAACCGCACAGCTTCTTCAGGGTCAACTGCAGTTGTTGCGTCGGGCCAGCCAGTACCTCAACAACAAGCTAACTAACAGCCAGTACAGTACCTCAACAACAAGCTAACAGCCAGTACCTCAACAACAAGCTAACAGCCAGTACAGTACCTCAATAACAAGCTAACTAACAGCCAATACAGTACCTCAACAACAAGCTAACAGCCAGTACCTCAACAACAAGCTAACAGCCAGTACCTCAACAGCAAGTTAACTAACAGCCAGTACCTCAACAAGCTAACTAAAAGCCAGTACAGTGCCTCAACAACAAGCTAACTAACAGCCAGTACAGTACCTCAACAACAAGCTAACTAACAGCCAGTACAGTACCTCAACAACAAGCTAACTAACAGCCAGTACAGTGCCTCAACAACAAGCTAACTAACAGCCAGTACAGTGCCTCAACAACAAGCTAACTAACAGCCAGTACAGTGCCTCAACAACAAGCTAACTAACAGCCAGTACAGTACCTCAACAACAAGGTAACTAACAGCCAGTACCTCAACAACAAGCTAACTAACAGCCAGTACAGTACCTCAACAACAAGGTAACTAACAGCCAGTACAGTACCTCAATAACAAACTAACAGCCAATACCTCACAACAAGCTAACAGCCAGTACCTCAACAGCAAGCTAACAGCCAGTACAGTACCTCAACAACAAGCTAACAGCCAGTACAGTACCTCAACCACAAACTAACTAACAGCCAATACAGTACCTCAACAACAAGCTAACTAACAGCCAGTATCTCAACAAGCTAACTAACAGCCAGTGCCTCAACAACAAGCTAGCTAACAGCCAGTACAGTACCTCAATAACAAGCTAACTAACAGCCAATACAGTACCTCAACAACAAGCTAACAGCCAGTACAGTACCTCAACAACAAGCTAACTAACAGCCAATACAGTACCTCAACTACAAACTAACAGCCAGTACCTCAACAACAAGCTAGCTAACAGCCAGTACCTCAACAGCAAGTTAACTAACAGCCAATACCTCACAACAAGCTAACAGCCAGTACCTCAACAGCAAGCTAACAGCCAGTACAGTACCTCAACAACAAGCTAACTAACAGCCAGTACCTCAACAACAAGCTAACTAACAGCCAGTACAGTACCTCAACAACAAGGTAACTAACAGCCAGTACCTCAACAACAAGCTAACTAACAGCCAGTACAGTACCTCAACAACAAGGTAACTAACAGCCAGTACAGTACCTCAATAACAAACTAACAGCCAATACCTCACAACAAGCTAACAGCCAGTACCTCAACAGCAAGCTAACAGCCAGTACAGTACCTCAACAACAAGCTAACAGCCAGTACCTCAACAACAAGCTAACAGCCAGTACAGTACCTCAACAACAAGCTAACAGCCAGTATCTCAACAAGCTAACTAACAGCCAGTGCCTCAACAACAAGCTAGCTAACAGCCAGTACAGTACCTCAATAACAAGCTAACTAACAGCCAATACAGTACCTCAACAACAAGCTAACAGCCAGTACCTCAACAACAAGCTAGCTAACAGCCAGTACAGTACCTCAATAACAAGCTAACTAACAGCCAATACAGTACCTCAACAACAAACTAACAGCCAGTACCTCAACAACAAGCTAACTAACAGCCAGTACAGTGCCTCAACAACAAGCTAACTAACAGCCAGTACAATACCTCAGCAACAAGCTAACTAACAGCCATACCTCAACAACAAGCTAACAGCCAGTACAGTACCTCAACAACACGCTAACAGCCAGTACAGTACCTCAACAACAAGCTAACTAACAGCCAGTACAGCACCTCAACAACAAGCTAACTAACAGCCATTACAGCACCTCAACAACAAGCTAACAGCCAGTACCTCGACAACAAGCTAACTAACAGCCAGTACAGTACCTCAACAACAAGCTAACTAACAGCCAGTACCTCGACAACAAGCTAACTAACAGCCAGTACAGTACCTCAACAACAAGCTAACTAACAGCCAGTACCTCGACAACAAGCTAACTAACAGCCAGCACCTCAACAACAAGCTAACTAACAGCCAGCACCTCAACAACAAGCTAACTGCCAGTACCTCGACAACAAGCTAACTAACAGCCAGTACCTCAACAACAAGCTAACTAACAGCCAGTATAGTACCTCAACAACAAGCTAACTAACAGCCAGTACAGTACCTCAACAACAAGCTAACTAACAGCCAGTACCTCAACAACAAGCTAACTAACAGCCAGTACAGTACCTCAACAACAAGCTAACAGCCAGTACAGTACCTCAACAACAAGCTAACAGCCAGTACAGTACCTCAACAACAAGCTAACAGCCAGTACAGTACCTCAACAACAAGCTAACAGCCAGTATCTCAACAACAAGCTAACTAACAGTCAGTACAGTACCTCAACAACAAGCTAACTAACATCCAGAACAGTACCTCAATAACAAGCTAGCTAACAGCCAGTACAGTACCTCAACAACAAGCTAACAGCCAGTATCTCAACAACAAGCTAACTAACAGTCAGTACAGTACCTCAACAACAAGCTAACAGTCAGTATAGTACCTCAACAACAAGCTAACAGCCAGTACAGTACCTCAACAACAAGCTAACTAACAACCAGTACAGTACCTCAACAACAAGCTAACAGCCAGTACAGTACCTCAACAACAAGCTAACTAACAGCCAGTACCTCAACAACAAGCTAACTAACAGCCAGTACAGTACCTCAACAACAAGCTAACTAACAACCAGTACAGTACCTCAACAACAAGCTAACAGCCAGTACAGTACCTCAACAACAAGCTAACTAACAGCCAGTACCTCAACAACAAGCTAACTAACAGCCAGTACCTCAACAACAAGCTAACTAACAGCCAGTGAAGTACCTCAACAAGCTAACAGCCAGTACAGTACCTCAACAACAAGCTAACTAACAGCCAGTGAAGTACCTCAACAACAAGCTAACTAACAGCTAGTACAGTACCTCAACAACAAGCTAACAGCCAGTACAGTACCTCAACAACAAGCTAACTAACAGCCAGTACAATACCTCAACAGCAAGCTAACTAACAGCCAGTACAGTACCTCAACAACAAGCTAACTAACAGCCAGTACAGTACCTCAACAACAAGTTAACTAACAGCCAGTACAGTACCTCAACAACAAGCTGACTAACAGCCAGTGTAGTACCTCAACAACAAGTTACCTAACAGCCAGTACCTCAACAACAAGCTAACAGCCAGTACCTCAACAACAAGCTAACAGCCAGTACAGTACCTCAACAACAAGTTACCTAACAGCCAGTACAGTACCTCAACAACAAGTTACCTAACAGCCAGTACTTCAACAACAAGCTAACAGCCAGTACCTCAACAACAAGCTAACTAACAGCCAGTGAAGTACCTCAACAACAAGCTAACAGCCAGTGAAGTACCTCAACAACAAGCTAACAGCCAGTGAAGCACCTCAACAACAAGCTAACAGCCAGTGAAGTACCTCAACAACAAGCTAACAGCCAGTACCTCAACAACAAGCTGACTAACAGCCAGTGAAGTACCTCAACAACATGCTAACAGCCACTGAAGCACCTCAACAACAAGCTAACAGCCAGTACCTCAACAACAAGCTAACTAACAGCCAGTGAAGTACCTCAACAACAAGCTAACAGCCAGTGAAGCACCTCAACAACAAGCTAACTAAAAGGCAGTACCTCAACAACAAGCTAACTAACAGCCAGTGAAGTACCTCAACAATAAGCTAACAGCCAGTGAAGTACCTCAACAACAAACTAACAACCAGTACAATACCTCAACAACACGCTAACTAACAGCCAGTACCTCAACGACAAGCTAACTAAGCTACAGAAACGAAAGCCACACGACTGACTGAAACAGGCCTTGGTGAAAGGGTCGGGGTGGTACCTGAACGACAAACTGACTAAGCTACAGAAACGAAAAACACATGACCCAATCACGCCTTGGTGAGTAGGTCGTGTCAGCACTTCAACAGCAAGCTAACTAAGCTACAGAAAGGAAAGACACACGACCCAATCACGCCTTGGTGAGTAGGTCGTGACAGCACTTCAACAGCAAGCTAACTAAGCTACACAAAGGAAAGACACACGACTGACTGCATCACTTCTTGATGGGTTGGTCGGGCCAGGCAGTACCTCAACTTATCTATTTATTTATTTATCTATTTTAATATTTATTATTTATTTATTTATTTATTTTTTTGTACGCTTATAGTTTACTTCATCAAGTTTTTGCGCCTTAAACATATTATTATTATTAGTAGTAGTAGTTCTTTTTTATGTATTTATCTTCTTTTTTCTCAAGGCCTGACTAAACGCGTCGGGTTACGCTGCTGGTCAGGCATCTGCTTGGCAGATGTGGTGTAGCGTATATGCATTTGTCCGAACGCAGTGACGCCTCCTTGAGCTACTGAAACTGAAACTGAAACAGTACCTCAACAACGAAGAGACTAAGCCAAAGATAACGAAAGACACTCGACTGATGCCTTGGTGGGAGGGTCGGGCCGGTATATACTCCTCAACAATATAGAAATTAAGCTACAGAAATGAAAGACACACGTGGCGGGCGCAATATGCCGAGTGGCTAAAGCGTTGGTCTTTGAATCTGAGGGTCCCGGGTTCGAATCTCGGTAACGGCGCCTGGTGGGAAAAGGGTGTAGATTTTTTTTTTTTCCCCGATCTCCCAGGTCAACATAATTATGTTACAGACCTGCTTAGTGCCTGAACCCCCTTCGTGTGTATACGCATGGCATGCAGAAGATCAAATACGCAACGTGGGTCATGGAAACAAGAACATACCCAGCATGCACGCCCCCGAAAACGGAGTATGGCTGCCTACATGGCGGGGTAAACACGGTCATACACATAAAAGCCCACCCGTGTACCCACGAGAGAACGTGGGAGTTGCAGCCCACGGACGGAGGAGAAGAAGAAGGAAGACCCACACGACAAACGCCTTGGTGGCTGGGGTATTTGTATTTGTATTTCTTTTTTTTTATCACAACAGATTTCTCTGTGTGAAATTCGGGCTGCTCTCCCCAGGAAGAGCGCGTCGCTATACTACAGCGCCACCCATTTTTTTTTTTTTTTTTTTTCCTGCGTGCAGTTTTATTTGTTTTTCCTATCGAAGTGGATTTTTCTACAGAATTTTGCCAGGAACAACCCTTTTGTTGCCGTGGGTTCTTTTACGTGCGCTAAGTGCATGCTGCACACGGGACCTCGGTTTATCGCCTCATCCGAATGACTAGCGTCCAGACCACCACTCAAGGTCTAGTGGAGGGGGAGAAAATATCGGCGGCTGAGCCGTGATTCGAACCAGCGCGCTCAGAGTCTCTCGCTTCCTAGGCGGACGCGTTACCTCTAGGCCATCACTCCACTGTGTGTGTACCGGGTGGGGCCGGTACCTCAACAACAAACTAAGCTACAGAAACGAAAAGACACACATGACTTACGCCTTGGTGGGAGGGTTGTAGCCATCCAGCACGTTCCCGGCGTTGCCGATGCTGCACTCGAAGTGTAAGGGTTTCTCCGACAGCTTGCGGTCAATCATGGACGCCTCCAGGAAGCAGCCGAACAGGAAGAACTCCTCCAGCTGCCCTGCTGCCGTCTGGTGGTGTTGGGGGGTGTGGAGGGGAGGGGGGGGGGGCGGGGGTGGGGGGAGAACATAAAGAAAGACTTGTTGTACGTGTTGTTCACGTGTTGTACGTGTGTGTGTGTCTGTGTGTGTGTGTGTGTGTGTGTGTGTGTGTGTGTGTGTGTGTTGTGGGTGTGTTTGCATGTGTGTGTGTTTGTGTGTGTGTGTGTGTGTGTGTGTGTGTGTGTGTGTGTGTGTGTTTGCATGTGTGTGTGTGTGTGTGTGTGTGTGTGTGTGTGTGTGTGTGTGTGTGTGTAGCTGTATGAATGTATGTACGTGTGTGGGAAGGGGAGGATGGGAGGCGGAGGGGGCCAGGGGGGTGGGGCGGGGGCGTGTGTTTACGTGTGTGCATGCATGCATGCATGAATCTCTGTGTGTGTGTGTGTGTGTGTGTGTGTGTGTGTGTGTGCGAGAGAGAGAGAGAGAGAGAGAGAGAGAGAGAGAGAGAGAGAGAGAGAGCCTACGTGCGTGTGATAGCCAAAGAGTTAGCAGTGTAAGTTACTTTGAGTTGCACAGGAAATTTGTTCGTGCGGGCAGAGCGCAACTGGTGGGGAGCTGCACAGCTGTGTGCGGGCAGCAATCAGGTATTATGAGTGTGGTCTGTGTGTGGAGTGAATGGAAATCGGGCTTGTGATTGTGAGCGAGTGGACATACAGACGTCTGGTCCGAACACAATGGATAGTAATTCGGTTTATGTTTAACTGATAGCAATGAGGTCTGGGTTATCTATGTGTGTGTGTATATATATATTTTGTATGATAGTCAGTCACGTTCGTCTATAACCGACCATCAGAACAGCAGAGGAGGCAACTGCTAGCAGCCCCAACTATCTGGGCTAGAATTTGATTACATTGGAGAGTGTCTTGCCCAAGTTACAGCCCCCAAATCCATCCCCCGGCCCCCGCCCCCCCTACAGAGACACACACACACACCCCTTCCCACTCTCTCGGCCAGGAGAGTTTTAAGACAGTCGGCGTTGGGATGGTTCAACAGGCAAACAACCAAATTCTGCCAACTGACTACTCATGGGCGATTAAAAAAACAACAACTAAAAACAAAGCCCGAAAAAAGACGGGAAAAGCATTTCAAGACCGTGTATGAAACCATGTAGGTTCACACGGAGCAGCCAAAAAAAACAACAAAAAAATAAAAAAAACAACCCCCCCCCCAAAAAAAAAACAACCCAAAAAACCAAAAAAACACAACAAAAAACAAAAAAACAAAAACAAAACAAAACAAAAAAACAACAACAACAAAAAACAAAACAACAACAACAACAAAACAGCTTTGCCTCCACCAAGTGGAACCACTGGCATGCTCCTCTTATTTACGACAATGGTGGATTGATTTGATATTCTTTCGAAATATAGCCATCCATTAAACATAGGCTTTTTAACAACAACAGTATCAGTATTAGTATCAGTAGCTCAAGGAGACGTCACTGCGTTCGGTCAAATCCATATACGCTACACCACATCTGCCAAGCAGATGCCTGACCAGCAGTGTAACCCAACGCGCTTAGTCAGGTCTTGAGAAAAAAAAAAGAAATAAAATAAAATAAATTAAAATAACATTTTTTTAAAAATAATAAAATAATAGATAAATACATAAAAATACTATTGCTAATAATAATAATATTTATAAGGCGCAAAATCTTGATGAAGTCAACTCTAAGCGCGCGCGCGCACCTACACATACACACACACACACACACACACACACACACACACACACACACACACACACACACACACACACACACACACACACACACACACACACACACACACACACACACAAAACACAACAATGATGATAAATAAGCAAATAAATGTAAAACATGCAGACACACATTTAACAATGATAATAATAATAATAATAATAATAATAATAATAATAATAATAATAATAATAATAATAATAATAATAATAACAACAAGACCAGGAGAGCAAAATTAATGACAAACAAACAATAAAGAGTGGTGACTGTCTCCGTACAGACACAAGGTACACACACAACTTGAAGCCAAACTTGCTTTTGCTACCGAGTCAGCTAGCAACACTTGGCAAATAAAATTACACAGGAACAAATCCCAGATACTTTTTCCTCCAAAAAAAGGAGCGGAGGCTCCGTGATTGTCTGTATACCGATGGAATGTTATCAAAAACTCCAAACCTTCTTTTCGATGATGCGTGTCTCATTAATTTCAGTAAAAAAAAAAAAAAAAAAAAAAAAGAAAAAAAAAGGATACTGATAGCGAAAATAACATTATCTGTTTTGACGTGGGGAAAAAAAAAGAAGATTGTTAACTCACTCAGTACGGCCAGTCCTCTCTTCTCCTCTACACAGACCCCTCGGATGTCCAGTGGGTGTCTGAATGGCCCAACCTTTAGCTTCCGTCGTCAGAATTGTGGTATTCTTTGTCAACATTCACCTCTTCTGTATAAGAGCCTTCCGCTTGCAATATTTTGATGATGGTAACTGGGGTGAAACGCTGTTAACGTCATCTCTTTCGCCGTTCGTATGGGGAGAGTTAATGTGCATTTGTTTGTTAGATTGTGTGGGCTTGTTGTGTTTGATTATTGTTTGGACATCACTCTTTTTGTTATTTTATATGGTGTGTGTGTGAAAGATGTTCATGTACAATGTTTCAATGTCCCTAGAGGGTACATAAAATAACCTTGTTGCCTTGCCTTGCCTTGCTATGTTGGACTGAGCGGTCATCAGATCGCCATTTTGGTATCACCGACCCACATTGGTAGTATGGTACCTAAATCGTCAAGGATACAAAAATACCAAAACAGTGGAGCTATAGACCGCAATTTTTAAGTTTTATATGCGCAACAGTAATTTTACACACACACACACCCTTCCCCCCACCCTTACTAGTTTTCAGTGGTGGTCAGGGTACTAGTCTTTCAGATAAGACGAAAAACCGAGGTTCCGTGTGCATCATGCACCCAGCTAGCGCATGTAAAAGAACCAATGGCAATAAAAGGCTTGTCCCTGACAAAATTTTGTAGAAAATTTTAACTTTGATGATTAAACAAATACATTTGCAGACAGAAAAAAAAATGTGGGTGGCGTTAGACTGTGGCGACGCGCTCTCCCAGTTCGGACAGAGCAGCCCGAAATTCACACGGAGAAGTCTGTTATGACAAAAGCCAATACAGACAATACGTCCAATACCATGCACTTCAGTTCAGCTCAATTCAGTTACTTAAGGAGGCGTCATTACGTTCGGACAAATCCATACAAGCTACACCACATCTGTTGAGCAGATGTCTGACCAGCAGTGTAACCCAACGCGTCTAGAATGAATAAACATAGAAAATATAAATTAAATGATAAAATAAACATAAATAAATAAATAAAAATGTAAGAAGATAGATAAACAAATTAATAATATATAAATAAATGAAATAAAATGCAGGGAAAGAAAAAAAACAACAAAAAAACAAACAACAACAACAACAGCAACAAAACAAAAACCAACTATACAATACAATACAGTCTGTGACCATTCTGGTCTGAATACCAAGAATAAAACAGCGGAGAGTCGTTACAACGCTGACATTCCTGAAGCAACAAGATCTCATATCTCTTTTTTTGTTGTTGTTTTTCATGTGATTTCTGGAACTGTACCTCATCAATATATCCATAGTGTGGAGTGATGGCCTAGAGGTAACGCGTCCGCCTAGAAAGCGAGAGAATCTGAGCGCGCTGGTTCGAATTCCGGCACAGCTGCCAGTAATTTTTCCCACTCCACTAGACCTTGAGTGGTGGTCTGGATGCTAGTCATTCGGATGGGACGATAAACCGACGTCCCGTGTTCAGCATGCACTTAGCGCACGTAAAAGAACCCACGGCAACAAAAGGGTTTTCCCTGGCAACAATCTGTTCAAAAATCCACTTCGATAAACAAAACTGCTCGCAGGAAAAAAAAAGAAAAAAAAAAAGGGTGGCGCTCTCAGTGTAGCGACGCGCTCTCCTTGGGAGAGCAGCCCGAAATTCACACAGATAAATCTGTTGTGACCAAAAAACAAAAACAAAAAAGACAAAAAAAAAGGACTAATACAGCAATAGTAATACAAATAATATCCCTGACCTTTTAAGCAATACCGGCGCTGGGCATCGATCCTCGACCGATGTGCAGCGAACAGCTCGACATCGGTCCCCGAATAATCAACGGATGTATGACGTTCAATTCTCGGTCAATGAAAGTCAACGCGGACCTTTCTTGATTCTTGAAGTTTGCTTTCGCTGCTGTCCTCCTGCAAGAACTTTTCACTACGATGGCCGATAGAACCGCGCTCAGAAAAGTCCAACTAGGAATCAAACCCTTGATCCACAGATGGGCCACGTGACCTCCTCCTCCTCCAGACTATATATTTGCCAAGTCTTCCACCAAAATTACCAACGAACTCCAACTTTTTTTTTTTTTTTTTTTTTTTTTTTTTACTGACGAACTCTTACCAAAATTATCGTACGTAACGATTACCGATGTCGTTCAATGACATTTTCGTCGGGATACCAGCGAAAGCACTGAATTTTTTGTATAGATCGAGGATCGACGCCCAGCTACTTCGTTTAAGCAAAGTATCATCCCTCTGTTCAGGGTTTCTCCGCTCTACTGCTCATTATAGAATCGTTCTGCGTTCCCAAACTGAACAGCAGTGAACCTTTAAGTTAGTTCTTCGGCTAAAAAAAAAAGAAAAAAAAAAAAAACAAAAAAAAAACACCCAAACACATGGAATTCACTGCCTTTTCCAATCTGTCACAGTCCGTCGCTCAGACCCTTTGAATCAAATCAAAGATCAAATAAAGAGTGGTGGCTCTCCCCGTACACAAGAGCATACAGCATCTGTACTGTATACAGTATCTCGGCTTGTTCCAATGTACCTTTTATTTTACCTGTGTGCCAGCTGAATAAGATCAGCATCAGCAGCATTGATTTGAAAGTTGTGTACCTTGTGTGTGGAGAGAGTTACCACTCTTTATATATATATATATATGCATATATATATATATATATATATATATATATATATATATATATATCATTATTATTTGTTAATCATTTACTCTCCTCGCCACATTATTCTTTCGTATCAAATCAAAAAGCGTTCATATTTTTCAAGCAGTATCTATATAACCAAGGCACTCCATTCTATATCTGTATCAATTTGTATGGATCCGCATCTATTTCATCCAAGAAATATATATATATATATATATATGTGTGTGTGTGCGAGCGCGCTTCGTGTCCTGACTGACATACTACTGTAAAGTGCTTTGAGAGGTTTGAAAGCGCTGTGTTGATGCACTATGATAATCATCATCATCATTACACGACACAGGCTTATCCATTCTCTGTGAGTTCTTCAGAAACGTCGACACACCGTATTTATCCTCAAGTGTTCATGATTCAGAGGACCTTGCTTATAAACGGTGTGTGTACATAGTACACTGTATTCATATCATATCAGTCTTTGTTTCCGATACACCATCCAATTTTCTCACCACATTTATGAATTTACATGCGCAAATTTGCACACATGCATACACACACACACACACACACGCACGCGCGCGTGCACAAAGCACAAATACCAACGCAGGTACAGACGCACCACACATACACGCACACGAACTCACGTTAGCGCACGTATGGACTTACATCCACACACACAGATGCAGAAACACAGTCCGTGTGTGTGTGTGTGTGTGTGTGTTCATTTTGATCGTGGTAGAATTAGAGTCAAGGAAAGTCAAATAAAAACAAGAAACAACAACAACAACAACGACCGGGCAATACCTATGATTCACCCAATTATGTTCCGAAATCGTGCTAGAAACGACAGGTTGTACCAAAACCGACACTTTCCATCGAGTGAAAACGAATCGAAACAAGCGGCTCTGAAGATTGTAGGAAGCACCGTCTGAAGTCATAT
>NC_134895.1:7411566-7419066 GCF_041734735.1 Babylonia areolata | reverse complement strand
AATACATAGATAAATGAAATAAATAAAAGAACAATTGAACAGATAAAGAGATAGATACATAAATAAATAAAAGAATAAATAAATAGATAAAGAGATAGATAAATAAATAAATAAAAGAAATAAATAAACAAACGAATAAAAGAATATATATTTTTTTAAATTGATAAATAGATAAATAAACAAATAAATAGATAAATGACCAAAAGAATAAAAGAATAAATAAATACTAAACAGATAGATATAGAAATAAAAAGATAAATAAATAAATAAATAAATAAATAAATAAACATTCCGCGTGTTGCGTGATTCTAAAAAAAAAAAAAAAAAAAAAAAAAGGATGCGACTGAATCGCGGTCACATGATAGGACGCCACTGAAGAAGAAGAACAAGAAGAAGAAGAAGAAGAAGAAGGAGGAAGAGGAGGAAAAGAAGAAAAAGCTTATAATTTCTCAGAACTAGGTCTCTCCCACATCTGTCGTAGTGAGCAGCGTGGGAGGATCCGACTGAATCGCGGACACATGATAGGACGCCACTGATGATCACCCCTTACATCACCACCACCACCACCACCACCGCCACCCTTGTGGGTGTCTGCAGAAGTCAACGAAGACAGTCAATGTTGTGTGTGGCCTCCTGGCGAGCTATAGCATCAATGGTTCCCTGCGGAGTGCCGACGACGCTGGGACTGCGATAAAGTGACTAACTTGGGTGTGCATGGCTGTGTATGGGGGGATACTCGGAATGAGAAATGCCACTGAAATGGTGCAGATGATAGGGGGGGAAAAAGATGTAAAAAGAAACAACCAACCAACAACTACAGCCTCAAGCATACACCTGTCTGCAATGAGCACGGACGACGGGCGCAATAGCCGAGTGGTTAAAGCGTTGGACTGTCAGTCTGAGGGTCCCGGGTTCTAATCATGGTGACGGCGCCTGGTGGGTAAAGGGTGGAGATTTTTACGATCTCCCAGGTCAACATATGTGCAGACCTGCTAGTGCCTGAACCCCCTTCGTGTGTATATGCAAGCAGAAGATCAAATACGCACGTTAAAGATCCTGTAATCCATGTCAGCGTTCGGTGGGTTATGGAAACAAGAACATACCCAGCATGCACACCCCTGAAAACGGAGTATGGCTGCCTACATGGCGGGGTAAAAACGGTCATACACGTAAAAGCCCACACGTGTGCATACGAGTGAACGCAGAAGAAGAGCACGGACGACAGTTGTTTCTGAATGGGTTACCATGCAGTCAGCACCACGTTTGCTCTCGCAAGCACCCACCTGCTGCCCTCTACTCACTCAATCACTGTATGTATTTCTTATTAACTCACTCAAAACAAAACAAAACAACAACAACAAAAAACTGACAGCATGTGAGAGCACATGGTGTTTTGTCAAGGCTATAGGATCTGTCGACATCCTTCCAAAGCAACCTTAACTCACTCAGTACGGCCAGTCCTCTCTTCTCCTCCACACAGACCCCTCGGATGTCCAGTGGGTGTCTCAATGACCCAACCTTTAGCTTCCGTCGTCAGAATTGTGGTATTCTTTGTTAACATTCACGTCTTCAGTATAAGAGCCTTTCGCTTGCAATATTTTGATGGTGGTAATTGGGGTGAAACGCTGTTAACGTCGTCTCTTTTGCCGTTCGTATGGAGAGAGTTTTAAAAAAATTCCCTAACTCGAATTAAAAGATGAACTTACTTTTGTATCTTGATGGTGGTTTCACGCCATGTCTTTCAAACTCAAGACCCAAAGGGTTTTAAACTTACTTGTATATTTCGAAAGTTTCACACTATGTCTCCCAAACTAAGAAACAGAGGCTGAACTCACTCGCATATTTCTATAGTTTCACGCCATCTTCTTCAGCCCACCTTGTTGCACATTCTACACGAAAGTCGGTTGGTTAGACTGGTGTGAATCAAGTTCCCAGCTGCATCAATGTCGTTGCCTGGCAACAGGCGCCCGACCCTGGTGTTGCAATAGTTTCAGTTTTCGTTTCAGCATCTCACGGGGGCGCCAGTGTGTTCGGGCAAATCCAGTTAGGCTACGCCACATCTGCGAGACAGATGCCTGGGCAGCAGCATAACCCTACGCGCTCGCTGCCTTGAGCGTACGCATATATATTTGTGGACCTATCGGTGTGGATTTCGTCTCGAGAATTTTGCCACAGGACAACCCTTTTGTTGCTGTGGGTTCTTTGTTTTAGTGTACCAGGTGAATGCTGCACACGGGACCTCGGTATAATCGTCTCATCCGAATGACTAGACGCTCAGTTTGATTTTCTAGTCGAACTTGGGAGAAAGGGCGAGAGGGGGATTCGAACCCAGACCCTCACAGACACCACGCTGGCACTAGATAAGCGTCTGGATTAACCGTTCTGCCACCTTGTCATGCAACAGACGCGTCATAAATTGAAGGGAGTTCCAGGAGTTTGTCTCGCAGTTAAGTCTGGGTCGTTTTGTCTTAATTTTGAGTAGGTATTTCTCTACAACCATAACTAGACATGGACATCCATCTGAAAAGTCGCTGTTTCCAAATATTTGACAAGGTGCTTTTTCTCTTTAGAAAACACAAACAAAAGTATCAGTATCAGTATCAGTAGCTCAAGGAGGCGTCACTGCGTTCGGTCAAATCCATATACGCTACACCACATCTGCCAAGCAGATGCCTGACCAGCAGCGTAACCTAACGCGCTTAATGAGGCCTTGATAAAAAAAAAATTAAAAATAAATAAATAAAAACAAAAATAAAATATCTTTTTAAATAATAGATGAATGCATAAAAATACTAATAATGATAATAATAACATTTATAAGGCGCAAAATCTTGATGAAGTCAACTCTAAGCGCACACACACACACAAACAAATTACACTGCAACCCCCTAACGCCCCTACTCCACACACTCATTTGTAGGCTACGTATCGCAGCTTCCACGGCACACACACACACACACACACACACACACACACACACACACACACACAAACAAGAATAACGAGACAGTCAAAATATTGATGGCGCTCAAAAGTAAACGCGTTTAATGAGGCAGTGCTGCATGGAGCCTTGTTCTAGTTGTAGATTCTGTTCGCTACTGTGTGTAAACAAAAACAGATTTCAATGAACTTCATGTTGTTTATAGATCAGCTTCTGCAAGTGCCCGGAAATGGCGCCTTGTAATCGTCTGGCTGTAAGCAGTATTGCTTGATACGAACCGCTAGGGCAGTCTTAAAGTTGAGAACACACCAAACGCATCACACACACACACACACACACACACACACACACACACACACACACACACACACACACACACAGAGAGAGAGAGAGAGAGAGAGAGAGAGAGAGAGAGAGAGATCCCGAAACCAAACAATGGAGAATCCGAAACCAAACAATGGAGAATCCTCCAAACTGCCAGAATAACTTATTCAAAACCATGTTCATATCAGGCAAATGTAAAACACATTCGACAGGAAATAATTATATTCTCCTTCGTTCAGAAACTGAAAAAAAACACACACACAAAAAAAACCATAACACGCTGAACATCACAAAAAATCATCTTCGTGTAGCCAGCAGGAAAACGTCATTTTAAATTCGTGTTAAATTCATTTCATGTCGTTCATACCCCAAGTCGAATACATGGGCAGTCACCTCAATGAAAAAAAACACAAAAAAACAAACTAAACGATGAAAAAAAAAAAACAAGCAGAACAAAAAATCTCCACAAATTCAAAATAAGTGAGGAAAAAAAAGATTAAAAACTAAGTTTAATTTGATCAATATGAAAACCGATTTAAACGAATACACATTTATTTTTCAGTATCGTTGTAAACGTGTCAGTTTGAAGGTCGTGGTTCGAAAAAAAAATCCAACAGTAAACCGTTTGAGCTTAATGTCAAGTAGTTATTGTTTAGCACCGAAAGCGTATTCAACAGACGCATAACAAGTGGCTTAATGTCATTTAAACACCCAAGTAGTCATTGTTTGGCACCGAAAGCTTATTCAACAGACGCATAACAAGTGGCTTAATGTCATTTAAACACCCAAGTAGTCATTGTTTGGCACCGAAAGCTTATTCAACAGACGCATAACAAGTGGCTTCTTCACCTTCCAGATGGTAAGAATGGGTAAGAAAGAGATGATCTGTTTGCATCTGCAGAAGAACAGTCTCTTCTTTCTTATTTCCCCTGACAGATGGGAGTCAGTCTTCAGATTATCAAGACAGCTCTGGAAGAGTTTGTGATTACATCGCCGCAAGTGCTTTTTTTTTTACAACTGACTGAACTTTGGTTCTGCTGCCTGTGTTTAGATAAAAATTGTGATGCGTGTAGCATTCGTATTTATCTGTGACATTCTTCGTTAAATCAATCAGCAATTTGTCACTTCTTTCGCTGCCCGCGACCTGAAACATAATAAGCCAGAATGAAATATTTCCATTTCTAAAGCCGGATGCATGGAATTCGAACTGCGTATGCCAATTCATGCTTCAGCCTGAGATGGAATTACAAACATACAGTGAGCCAGAGAAGATCAGAAAGTTTGAGGTAAACTTGGATGGGCGCAATAGCCGAGTGGTTAAAGCGTTGGACTTTCAATCTGAGGGTCCCGGGTTCGAATCACGGTGATGGCGCCTGGTGGGTAAAGGGTGGAGATTTTTACGATCTCCCAGGTCAACATATGTGCAAACCTGCTAGTGCCTGAACCCCCTTCGTGTGTAAACGCATGCAGAAGATCAAATACGCACGTTAAAGATCCTGTAATCCATGTCAGCGTTCGGTGGGTTATGGAAACAAGAATATACCCAGCATGCACACCCCCGAAAGCGGAGTATGGCTGCCTTCATGGCGGGGTAAAAACGGTCATACACGTAAAAAAACACTCGTGTACATGCGAGTGAACGTGGGAGTTGCAGCCCACGAACGCGGAAGAAGAAGAAGAGGTAAACTTGGTAAACCATCTGAAGAACCGGAAGAAGAGCTGCAGTTAATGAATCCCATCAGCCTTTTGTGGCGGACAATACCTGCCAGAGAATTCAGTATCAGTTTCAGTAAGCTCAAGGAGGCGTCACTGCGTTCGGACAAATCCATATACGCTACACCACATCTGCCAAGCAGATGCCTGACCAGCAGCGCAACCCAACGCGCTTAGTCAGGCCTTGAATCAGTTTTCTATTCTTCTTTTCTTGGTCTGTTGTTCACTCATCTCCTTACTGTTACAACATTTCAAAAGGCATGAAACACACACACACACACACACACACACACACACACACACGCACACGCTTGTATAAATGTAGGCATATATGTGTGTATTTATAACATATGTATTCATCTCTCTCTCTCTCTCTCTCTCTCTCTCTCTCTCTCTCTGTGTGTGTGTGTGTGTGTGTGTGTGTGTGTGTGTGTGTGTGTGTGTGTGTGTGTGTTCCTCGTCTCCCGCAGGACGTTGCTATGTCTCAGGTATGTTTGTGTTTGGATATTGTCTTCCTGTCTCTGTTTTTTCCTGTCTGCCTTTCCTTCTCCATCCTGGCACTGTCCCTTGCAGGATTGTCTTGGCAAGGCCCTGCTGATCGAGAGACGTGCCCATACCACTTCAATTTTCCTTTCCTCACTGTGATTAGAACTTCATAGGATCTAATGCTTTACCTGACTGTGTTTCTAACTTCTTCACTTGGTGATACTATGATCTCCGTGGGAAACGCCGTGGAGTTTTCGGAAGCATATCATCTATGTGGTCTGTACCCTCTTCTCCATGTCAGTTGTCAAAGTCTGCGACTCACAGGCATAATTATGGGATTGTTGATATGACAAAGAAGACCACCAGTCTGATCTTTGAGCCGAGTGCCATGTTCTTATAATTATCATCTCCAGAAAAATGGTATTCAGTCCTGTTCGTGCTGTTATTGTTTGTGGAATCCTAGACAACTACTCTCTCCCACTCTCTTCAACCTCTTTCTTGAAAGGATCATGACTGACGCCCTGGAAGATCATGTGGGAACCTGCGCTTTGCCGATGACATTGATGGCCTGGCAGGAGAAGAGAAAGAACTCGAAGAACTCGTGCACAAACTTGACAAGACATCATCAGCCTACGGCATGGAGATCAGTGCCGAGAAGACCAAGGTTATGACCAACAACAGCCAAGGCGTAACGTCCAACTTGTACGTAAACGGTGAAAAACTGGAAGAAGTCTCCTCCTTCAAATACTTGGGTGCCATTGTGTCAGACGAGGGTTCGAAACCAGAGGTCCTGTCCAGAATCGCGCAGACTACTGCCGCACTGAGTCGATTGAAGACTATATGGAAGGACAAAAAGATCTCCCTCTCGTCCAAAATAAGACTAATGCGCTCCCTCATCTTCTCAATATTTCTATACGCTTGCGAATCCTGGACCCTCACTGCAGAACTCCAGAGAAGAATCCAGGCCCTGGAAATGAGATGCTTCCGCAAGATCCTGAACATTACATACAAAGACCACATCACAAATGAGGAAGTGAAAAGAAGAGTCCAAAACGCCATTGGCCCATTCAAAGACCTGCTAACCACAGTGAAGGAACGCAAGCTCCGCTGGTATGGACACGTCACACGATCAGACGGCCTAGCCAAGACCATCCTGCAGGGTACCGTACAAGGAAGGAGGAAGAGAGGCAGACAGAGAAAGCGGTGGGAGGACAACATCAAAGAGTGGACGGGCCTGCCATTTGCCACAACTCAAAGGGCCGCTGAGGACCGAGGCAGGTGGCGCGAGCTGACCAGGCAGTCATCCATGGTGCCCCAACGACCCACCCACGGGTCAAGGGATAGATGAGACAACATTTCAGGCTTTGACATCTGGTCTGTTTCTGTTGCTCCCAGGTTCTTCAAACTGTAAAAACCGTTTCCAGTTTTCCGCCGTTGACTCCAGTGTCAATACGGACGCCGTTGGTGTTTCTGACCGACCACCAGCTTTTGTCTTTTCCGCACTAATTTCACATGACATAGGCTGCAGAGGTCTTGTCTAGGCTTTCCACCAATTTCGATAACTCCCCTCTTTCGTTCTCTGCTATGCCGTCCATGTCATCATCAAATCGTAACTTAGTGATCGTTTCTGCCCCCGATACTGACTGTTCCTATTTTGTTGTTGTTGTTGTTTTTCTGCACTGCGCAGGTCATTATTCTCTCGAGAAATGTGTTAACTCACTCAGTACGGCCAGTCCTCTCTTCTCCTCTACACAGACCCCTCGGATGTCCAGTGGGTGTCCCAATGACCCAACCTTTAGCTTCCGTCGTCAGAATTGTGGTATTCTTTGTCAACATTTACGTCTTCAGTATAAGAGCCTTCTGCTTGCAATATTTTGATGATGGTAATTGGGGTGAAACGCTGTTAACGTCGTCTCTTTCGCCGTTCGTATGGAGAGGGTTAAAGAGAGAAGGTGAGAGCAGACAGCCTTGTCTGATTTTCCGACTATTGTCCTAAACTAGCCCTCATGATGCCGTTGACGTAGACTTCGCTTGTT
>NC_134895.1:7394066-7409066 GCF_041734735.1 Babylonia areolata | reverse complement strand
TGCATGTACATCATGCATGTGTGGATATGTGTAAGATCGTGAGAGATATACTTCTCTTCCAGCAGCCTCGATCACCACCATGTCCACGAACACCTCACTCAACGACAGTGTCTTCCATACTGGTGTGGACGACACAGCCAACTGCCGTGTTGTGTCCCGTTATGACTACATCCCAACGAACAACCCACACAACATCATCTCACGGCACACTACCTTTCTCATTGCCAAAGTCATGAACGGTGCCGTTGCTCCTTGGACTGCGTTCATAGGTCTGCCCCTGAACGTTGTCAACTGCCTGGTGTTCTTCAAGCAGGGTGTGCACGACAGGATCAACTTGTTGCTCTTCTGCCAAGCTTTCATGGATTTCCTTGTGGACGTGGCGGTCATTTTACATTCCATTGAATATTGTTACACGCTTCTTGCAGGGAACTTCCAGGTTCACGGGCCGTGGATGAGGTTTAAACAAAACAACGGGATCAATACTTTTTACGGCTTTGTGTATGTTTCTGCGTTCGTCTCCACCATGATCGCCTGTGAGAGATGCCTTTGTATCACCTATCCTTTCAAAGCCAAGAAGTTCTTCAAATCATCCATATCAGCACTTTTCGTCGCGTTTGCTGCAGTTGTGCTGGTAGGCGTTCACTACATCATCAGTGACCAGTTCAGAATCGGCTGTATACACTACATACAAGATAATGTGACAGTATCGGGCTTCATTCCCAGCCAGTTTTACCTCCAGCATCAAAAGCTGGTTGACATAATCAACGGAGTTCTTTACGGGTTTGGTCTGCCTTTTTTCTTCATCACAACCACCATCATCACCACCATCATCACCACTGTCAAACTAAAGACCGCCGCAGCGTGGAGACAGCAGATGAGCTCAGTGAGAGAGGACCATGGAAATGAGGTGGCCGTGACCAAAATGCTCATCGCAGTGTCCTGTCTGTTTATAGTCTGTTCGCTTCCTAACATCGTGATCAGGCTCATGCCAGTGTTTGTCTCGGATTTCAACCTGGGTGGTCGCTATCAGAATCTGTTTATGGGCTTAATAGCCACGCTGCATACGACACCAGCAATAAACTCAACGCTCAATTTTTTCTTCTACGTGCGCATGGGATCTAAATTCAGACAGACTCTGAAACAACTATTCTGTGGAGATCGGAAAGCACGGAAAGGGAGTGGCAATATCAATATCACGCAAACGGCTTCATCGTCCACTCGTGGAGATCCGAAGTGAGTTGCAATGTCGGCGTGCTGCAAACAGTTCTATGGGGTTAGAGTGATAACTGAAAGGCAATGGCAGGAATGAACAACGTTGTTATGACGCAATTTCGAAGTCTAGATGTTAAAAAAAAACACCCAAAAAACAAAACAAGAAAAACAAGCAAAACAAACAGAAAAGGGAACTTCCATTTTGATTATTACTGGTGATCTCATAGTCCAGTTCTTTATACAACAAATGTGTGTGCAGTATAACTTTTACCATTTTTAAGCGTTGTTATGACGCAAACAATTTCGAAGTCTAGATGTTAAAAAAAACAAAAAAAAAACAGAAAAGGGAACTTCCAATTTGATTATTACATGTGGTCTCATAGTCCAATTCTTTATACAAAAAATGTGTGTGCAGTATAGTTTTTAACCATTTTAAAGCTTTTGTTTGACAAGTCCGAAGAAACAGAAGGAATGGAACCATCAACAAAAGCAGAATAAGATGCCTTTACACACGCTTTTCTTTCTCAATCTCACAAGTGTGAATTGTAAATTCTTTCTTTTAAAACTCACTAAAAAAATCATACCATACGTTGTAAGAGAAACAACAAAGCAGAAAGGTATTGTGATGCACAGCAAATTTCAAGTTTCTGGGTGGTATGTCATGAAGTGTATCCTTTATGGGATAAACCACAAAGTAATCCAACATGACAGGTACATTTTCCTATTTCCGAGTGCTTGGTGAGCTCAAATGCTGCACTGCTGAGCTGAGTTCGAATCACAGGACGTTCTGCGTATCAACTCACATTTTCGCTGCCATTCTCAATGTGTACAATTCTGCTGGTGAAGTACTGGATGCGTCTCTTTTCTCCACGCATCTGGGATGTTTCTCCCCTTTGGCCACAAGATCTGAGTTGCGTGTCAGCATTAACCCATTCAATCCCATGGAGATTACAACGTCGACAAGATCATCTGTCATAGTTATGCGGGGGGGAAAAAAACCCAACAACAACAAAGAAAACATTCTGAAATTGACCGGTTTGTCCTCCAAATTAACACGTGGGAACACAGCCAGAAATACAGTAGACGTTAGTTCCTTAGGACATGTATACCATTTCAAAGAAACACGTTTTAAAGCCATGGGCATTGCTCATAGCTCAGGCTCAGGGCTGAATGAGTTGAACCTGGTTATAACGAAAAGCAGAGCAGACCAGAGCAAAGTGCAGAGCACATTTTCTCAGCGATGCAGTTGAATAAAAGACCGCACACAGTTCAACACAATGCAGTAAGGCTCTGTTCTGTGAAGTCCTGTGCAATGCGGCGCAGCACAGCATAGTGCACTGCACTACAGCATGGTGCAGTGTATTTTGTATTTGTATTTGTATTTCTTTTTATCACAACAGATTTCTCTGTGTGAAATTCGGGCTGCTCTCCCCAGGGAGAGCGCGTCGCTACACTACAGCGCCACCCATTTTTTTTGTATTTTTTCCTGCGTGCAGTTTTATTTGTTTTTCCTGTCGAAGTGGATTTTTCTACAGAATTTTGCCAGGAACAACCCTTTTGTTGCCGTGGGTTCTTTTACGTGCGCTAAGTGCATACTGCACACGGGACCTCGGTTTATCGTCTCATCCGAATGACTAGCGTCCAGACCACCACTCAAGGTCTAATGGAGGGGGAGAAAATATTGGCGGCTGAGCCGTGATTCGAACCAGCGCCCTCAGATTCTCTCGCTTCCTAGGCGGACGCGTTACCTCTAGGCCATCACTCCATTGTAGCACCTCTCTCAGCGCAGCACAGCACAGGACTGTTTCAGTTTCAGTTTCAGTTTCAGTAGCTCAAGGAGGCGTCACTGCGTTCGGACATATCCATATATGCTACACCACATCTGCCAAGCAGATGCCTGACCAGCAGCGTAACCCAACGCGCTTAGTCAGGCCTTGAGAGAGAGAGAGAGAGAGAGAGAGAGAGAGAGAGATAAAAAAAGAACTACTACTACTAATAATA
Organism: Babylonia areolata; assembly: GCF_041734735.1. NCBI lineage: Eukaryota > Metazoa > Mollusca > Gastropoda > Neogastropoda > Buccinidae > Babylonia > Babylonia areolata. Next base: position 7,405,853 of record NC_134895.1, on the reverse strand, counting down.
ATATGTATAAGGCAAAAATTTGATGAAGTCAAATATAAGCGTACAAAATAAATAAAATAAAATAAATAAATAAATAATAAGAATACAATGTTAAAATAAATAAATAAATAAATAAATAAATAATAATAATAATAATAATAATAATAATAATAATAAAAATAACTAAAAAAAAATAAAATAAAAATAAAAAAGACAACAATGATGATAAATAAGCAAATAAATGTAAAAAAAAATAAAAAAAAAATACAGACACACATTCACACATACACACACATACGCATAACAGATATGTACCAAACATGCAGTTTCACAGATATGAAAGCAAGCACAGGGCAGTACGGAACAGTACAGAGCACGGCACGGCACCACACCTCATGAAAACCCGTAAATAAAGAGGACAGTCGACACTAGTCTATACTAAACTTCGACTTTGGACAACAGAGAAATCTCTTGTGATGATAAGAAATACAAATACAGTCACGTCACTACACTACACTACACTACACAATATACTACGCTATGCTACACTACAGTACACCACACAGGACACTACACTACACTACACTACACTACACCACGCTACACTGAACGACACTACACAACACTACACTACGCTGCACAATATAGTAATCTGTACGTACACTCCACTCCAATTCTCAAGGCCTGACTAAGCGCGTTGGGTTACGCTGCTGGTCAGGCATCTGCTTGGCAGATGTGGTGTAGCGTATATGGATTTATCCGAACGCAGTGACGCCTCCTTGAGCTACTGAAACTGAAACAGAAACTGAAACTCACGGAGGAAAAGAAAAGATACAACATCAACAGATACACACAAAAAAATAATATAAATAAATAAATAAATAAATATCAAAGAAGAGGCGGAACTCTGTGGAAACAATGGTTTCTGATGACGATCAGCCAAAACACCAGGACCATTGCACATGGATATCTGCCCCACAGTCCAACAGACCAAGAATAAAGGGTGTGGAAGCACAGGATGTCTGTCAACACCAGGATCTGTCGACACGCTTCCCAGGCATATCTTCACTAAAGAATCCTTTCATTCAGAACCATGAGGAAAAGCTTCTGTTTCAAAGCTTTCCGTCTGGTGCTGTGTGAGGGGTTTTAAGAATCACTCCTGTGGGAATGGTGGCGCTGAACCCTGAAACAGCTCCAAGTGAGTAAAACTGTTCTTTAAAAAAAAAAAAGAAAAAAAAAAGCAATGAATACGTTTTCATTATCTTTGTGTGCCTTGCTCTCTTCGCGAAGTGGACCATTTGTTTTGATCTAAACTGTTGTTCCAATATACCTATCACTCTTTTGTTATACTGGGCAGCCTATAATACATATCTTAATCAGTTTTGAGGTTTAATTAAAACTGGGTGAGTCCTGTTATCAGAGGTAGAAACCGTCGGCTGCACATATTCTCCTGATCGCACGCCGGTAATCTAAATTTTGGACACATGCAACAGCAGATCGCAATAGTAAGCAGAGAAGGCGAAAACAGAGAAAGCATAATTTGCAAGGAATGGAATATGGGTACTGTTGGGGATGAATTTCATTTTGTTTTAGAATGTCCCCAAAATACTGTAATTCGAAATAAATTGATACCACATGAATATAAATCGCATCTGGTAATGTTCGGTTTATGCAATTTATTCAGTGCTGGGAAGAAAACACAACTTAATCAAAGTAAATTCATAAAACTTGGAAAGGTTGGGTAACTTTTCTCTTTTTCATTATGTTTAAGCTTGATTTTTGTTGTTGTTGCAAATCAACATTAGCGTGTGTGTGTGTGTGTGTGTGTGTGTGTGTGTGTGTGTGTGTGTGTGTGTGTGTGTGTGTGTGTGTGTGTGTGTGTGTGTGTGTGTGCGTGTGTGTGCTTGCGTGGGTGTGCGTTTTTGCGAGTTTCGGAGACATCTTTGGACGAAAGTTGTGATTCGATGAGTATGTATTGTTATTGTATCCTCTACACCCCAAAAGGGGCAAAAGAATTAAATTTCTTTGAATCTTTGAATCATTTGGCTTTTATTCGATGTGAAACACCAGTATAATTTTGTGAGTCCATTGGGTTTGTCTCACCATCAACCGAGCATACCCTTTCCAGGCGTCTTTTATTCGAGTTCTTACTGTCATTCCACAGACCCACTATGTCACAGAATATAAGCCACGCGAGTCCTGTGTGTAACATACCTGTGGCTCAGCAGGCCTTTGGCATAACGGACCTGTTCCATGACGGACCTGTGGCATACTAGACCAGTGGCATACTGGACCTGTGGCATACTAGACTTGTGGCATAATGGACCTGTGGCATAATGGACCTGTGGCATACTAGAATTGTGGCATAATGGACCTGTGGCATACTAGATCTGTGGAATACTAGATTTGCGGCATACTAGATCTGTAGCATAATGGACCTGTGGCATACTAGATCTGTGGCATACTGGACCGGTGGCATAATGGACCAGTGCCATACTGGACCAGTGGCATAATGGACCTGTGGCATACTAGACTTGTGGCATACTAGACCTGTGGCATACTAGACCTGTTGCATGATGGACCTGTGGCATACCGGACCTGTGGCATAATGGACCTGTAACTTTACAGGACCTGCGGCTTACTGGACTTTTATGTCCTTTAGTTCAGGGCATCAAGCAGTGGCTCATTTTATCCTATGTTTGACCAGTCCTCAAGCCACTGAATGTCTGTCAGTGTGTAACCACAATAATGATATAACCGTTGAAGCCAGTTGCTGTTATTGTGTTGGGATGTCATTTCCTAATCGTGCCCTTAGTATTATTTAGTATATAATGATAATAACAATATGATAATGATAACAACAATAATAATAATGGACATTCATATAGCTCGTTTCTCAAGAAAGACTGCTCAAAGCGCTTAACATTTCGTTCCCGCTACCCACCTACCCCTCCCACCCCCTGCCCCTTCCCACGTACGCACAGAAGCACATGCCAGAATACATCTACGCAACTGAACCTTGGAAACACCCCACGGACGTATGTCCGTCCGTGGAAACACTCACCCACCCTGTGACGCCCTCCAGAAAACGTATCCTAGCAACAAGCACTCAGGCACGCACACACACACACACACACACACACACGAATGCATGGATACTCGCTAGCACCTCCACACACACACACACACACACACACACACACAAACACATGGCAAATAGCTTCCTCACAATAAGGCATGCATTTAAAACCAGACCATACCAACACCATCACAGAAAAAAATGACTACTGTTGGAAGAGAACAGATGGGAATGATAAAGGTAAAGGCTGTTTCTCCTGTTTTGAGGAGGGTTCAGGGGGTTTTCATGACAGCAGTTTATTGCGTAAAACTATCTTATCTTATTTATCCGACCTCAAAATGAACGACGTCTATGCTGGTTCGTTTACTGCAGGCTGAAGGGCGCTCCATTCATTTTGATGTAGCTCAAGGGGCCCCGATAGTGTAATGGATGAGACAGTTTCTTCTCACCCGAACACGCAGGGTTCGAATCTGCCGTTAGGACTTTTTTGCCAACGTCCATACCACGTTGAAAATACCGGTTCTCGTCCGATCACCGAAGTTAAGCAACGTCGAGCCCGGTTAGTACTTGGATGGGTGACCGCCTGGGAACACCGGGTGCTGTTGGCAACCTTTTTATATGGATTTGTCCGAACGCAGTAACGCCTCCTTGAGCTACTGAAACGAAAACTAAACTCTTCAGAGTGTCTATGTGTCTTGCTTTGGGCCTTCTCTATACGCGCGAACCTTCCTTGAGAGCTGACCAATATGTCCATCAACTGTCTGGGTATGCATGCGACTGTCGTCCACTCTGATCGTGTGGCCGGTCCAGTGTAGACGAGCCTTTAGCTACATCGACTCGAATCTTTGTGGCTGCTTTCACCTCTACACTCCATCTCGCTCCCTACGATCGGCTTCGGATCCACTTTGTTTACGCATACCCAGATTCAAACACTACACTGTTGGACGCCGTTCCTTCTGTGTCTCTGGACCTTGTATTTGGAATGAACTTCCTGTTTCGCTTCGTCAGGTCTCCACACTCAGCTCTTTCAAGTCTGGCCTTAAAATCCACCTCTTCACAGATAGTCTCCCTCCCCTACCTCTTCCTTGTCTTCAGTTTCTCCAGTTTTAGAGTTATGCATGCGTGTAAATGACTGGTGTGAAAGCGCTTAGATTTGTCTCTGCACAAGATTCAACCCTATATAAATACTATCATTATCATTATTATTAGCCAGATCTGCGCGAGCATTCCTTGAGCTGACCATGCGTACATCAGTTACTTGGGTATGCATGCGACTGTCGTCCACTCTGATCGCAAGGCCACACCAGTGTAGACGAGTGAGCCTTCAGCAAACATCGACTCGAAACTTGTTGAGCCAGATCCGTTCAGCACGTCCTGGTTTGTGTACTCTGTCTGTCCTGCCAGTGGATTCTCATGATCACGTGCAGCGCTCTCGTGTGGAACAGCTCCCGGCTTCTTGATGTGCTGACGGTACGGGGGCCACGTTTTACGCTCATTCAGTGTAATAGCATTTATTTTTGTGGCACTTTGAATGGATGTGTGGTTGAGATTGCGCGTGCGTGTTGTTGTTTGTGATGCTAGGGGAAGAACAAGAGGGGGAGGAAAAGGGAATGAACACCTCACACAAGATCGTTTTGCAAAGATTCACTATTCTGATCTCGTCAATGCGTCAATATGACAACGCGCGACAATGCGCTACAATGCGCGAGCCTCTCATCAGTGTGACAACAGGCCAGACATCGAAACACTAGGACCCGTCCGGTCCAGCCGATTCTCACGCTCTGGCTTACAGTTGCTGTGACGAGATCAGAATAGAGAACCTCTGTAAAACGACCTTGTGTGAGGTGTTCATTCCTTTTCCTCCCCCTCTTGTGGAAAACGTTGTATCGAAGATAGAACCCACCCCAACAACTACAACATCAGCAGTAGAGAAATGACTCCAGATTTGTAGACATTGCTATCTATTTGTGGACAGTCTGATGCCTTTCTGCTGGATGACCTTTACTAGCAGTCTTCCAGATGCTTGACTGGAAACACACACACACACACACACACACACACACACACACACACACACACACACGCACACATATTCAGTTTTAAACGTCATCTCTTTTTCCACTGAGCCACCTGCAGAGACTGTGCCACCCCAGGCACTTAAAGTTCTCCACGCATTTCAGCCAGCATGAAATTGCTTTAAGCGGAAGAGCCATGGCACAGGGGAGTGATGGCCTAGAGGTAGAGGCGTCCGCCTTGGAAGCGAGAGACTCCGAGCGCACTGGTTCGAATCACGGCACAGTCGCCAGTATTTTCTTCCCCACTACTAGACCTTGAGTGGTGGTCTGGACGCTAGTCATTCGGGTGAGACGATTACCCGAGGTCCCGTGCGCAGCATGCGCTTAGCGCACGTAAAAGAACCCACGACAACAAAAGGATTGTCTCCGGCAAAAATTCTGTAGAAAAACCCACTTTGACAGAAAAAAACAAACACCTACAGGCAGAAAAACAAATACCAAAAATATAAAAAAAAAAAGAAAAGAAAAAGGGTGGCCCTCTCTGTGTAGCGAGGCGTTCTCCCTGGGGAGAGCAGCCAGAATTTCACACAGATAAATCTGATGTGATAAAACGGAGTTATACAATACAATACAATATAAAACAATACAATACAATACAATACAATACAATACAATGCCACTCTCTCGGCAGGAGGAACCTTGACCCAGTGGCACAGGGGACATTTACGAACTGGAGAGCCCTTCATGCTTGCAGTAGATGACTAGGACTTCTTTTTTTATTGATTCATTTTAAATCACGATTAATCTATTTCTTACTTAAACAAAACAAAACTGGTGGTGCACGTCACATGGGAAATGACCCCAATTAGTCAGAATGACAAAATCAGGATCGTGGGGGGGAAAAAAAAGAAAGGAAAAAAAAAAGAAATAAAAAGAAACACACATTACATAGTTGACAAGAATTTTGTTTCAGTTTGTATGATAACGGATTCACTCAACATAACAATTGTGCTCGCACGCATATCTTACAACACATACTCTTTGCAAGTCCATAGTGTTCCAATGGTTAAGCGTTGCTTCATGTTACATTCATTACTGATTTTTTTTTTTTTTTAATCAGCATAACCAACAATAAGAGTATTTCTCCTTTTCACTGATATTTTACAATTTGTTACACAGCTACTGAATTTATTTCCCAGCAGACGTAACAACAATGTAACAGTGACAATTCCCTAAAATTATATTTAAAAAAATATATTACGAGGTCTTCACACACACACACACACACACACGCACGCACGCACGCACGCACGCACGCACACACACACACACACACACACACACACACACATATATACGGCCGCAATAGCCAAGTGGTTAAAGCGTTGGACTTTCTATCTGTGGGTCCCGGGTTCGAACCACGGTAACGGCGCCTGGTGGGAATAGGGTCGAGATTTTTTTCCTGATCTCCCAGGTTACCATATGTGCAGACTTGTTAGTATCTGAACGAAAGCAGAAGATCAAATACGCACGTTAAAGAACTTGTAATCCATGTCAGCGTTCGGTGGGTTACGGAAACAAGAACTCACCCAGCATGCACACCCCCTAAAACGGAGTATGGCTGCCTGGCGGGGTACAAACGGTCATGCACGTAAAAGCCCACTCGTGTACATACGAGTGAACGTGGGAGTTGCAGCCCACGAACGAAGAAGAATACATATATGAATACCTAGATCATAACACATACCTACATACATACATACATATATAGACAGACAGATAAAGAGAGAGAGAGAGAGAGAGAGAGAGAGAGAGAGAGAGAGAGAGAGAGAGAGAGAGAGAGAGAGAGAATGAAATAAAAGTTATGCCTTTTTCTACATAAAAGTAGTTTCATTAAACTTTTAAAATTACCAAAATAAATAAATAAATAAAAAAAATCTGTAGACTAGGACTTATGAGCGTCTCGTTAAGCTCTGTCTTGGATCTCCACATCGCCTGCTGGAACCGACTTTCTGAACGCTGGACCTCTCGCCCACCTTGTCAGCCAGAGCCAGTCTTCGCAGGCATGGGTATACAAGCCCTTACTGGGGTGGGGGATGGGGGTGAGTGGGTGGGTGTGGGGGAGGGGTGGGGGGTACAGACCAAGATTGGTTAGCAAGTCAGTCGAAGCCGCTGTTGTTGTGCGCAATCGGCTACACAGATCCAGAGAGCTTCAAATTCTTCTTCTTCTTCTGCGTTCGTGGGCTTCAACTCCCACGTTCACTCGTATATACGCGAGTGGGCTTTTACGTGTATGACCGTTTTTATCCTGCCATGTAGGCAGCCATACTCCGTTTTCGGGGATGTGCATGCTGGGTATATTCTTGTTTCCATAACCCACCGAACGCTGACATGGATTACAGGATCTTTAACGTGCGTGTTAATTTTGATCTTATGCTTGCGCATACACAAGAAGGAGGTTCAGGCACTGGCAGGTCTGCACATATGTTGACCTGGGAGATCGTAAAAATATCCACCCTTTACCCACCAGGCGCCGTCACCGTGATTCGAACCCGGGACCCTCAGATTGAAAGTCCAACGCTTTAACCATTCGGCTATGGCGCCCGTCGCTTCAAATTCAAATTATGGTGCTTTGTTCGAGCCTCGCTGACCAGTAAGTCCATCTCAAGGCTGGCTATCTTCACATTAGCATCTACTTCAAGTCAAGGATAAAATAAAATAAAAATACACATAAAAAAACTAGTCACTGAAGTGAGAGCTTAGTTGCCAGGTGATGACTGTGTTGTGTCTACCACGCTCGCTCGGTTTGCATACATAAACATGAAAGGATGCAAGTACACAGAGAGATGGCCCCAGACGTGTCTTGCATTCAGTTGGTATGTTGCTACCGTTACCAATATCCCATCAGCCTTTTTTTTTGTACTTCCCGCGCGGTTGCACTCCGCACTCAATATGGCTGATTATTTTGGTTGGGTATAATGTTCATCATTATTCTACAAAGACTAACTACAGACCAACTACTCTGGAGATTAAAGACTGACCTGTTCCCCCGTCAGAAGTACTACCCTCTCTGACACGTCATATCACCCCCTCCCCACCCCACCCCCCACCCCCACACACACAACGTATGCCAAGGATTATATCCACGTGCGAGATTGTCATTGCACACGGTAATTGTTGTTTGCTTCTCTCAAGCACTGCCTTCTTCTTCCTTTCCTTCTGCTGTCATACATTACAAATAAAGCAGTCGTTGTTTATTCATTTATAGTCTGTTCATCTAAGATGATGATATTAGACTGAAAATAAAGCTGTAGAAAACTCAGCATGCCTTTATATGTTCCGCCACCCCCCCTCTCTCTCTCTCTGTGCCTCTGTATGTGTGTGTGTGTGTGTGTGTGTGTGTGTGTGTGTGTGTGAGAGAGAGAGAGAGAGAGAGAGAGAGAGAGAGAGAGAGAGAGAGAGAGAGAGAGAGAGAAATCACCATTACCTTACTAACCCCTCACTCATCCGTACTCCACTATACCTAAGGAAGGAATCATCACCAGTGATACAGGAGTGATGGCCTAGAGGTAACGCGTCCGCCTAGGAAGCGAGAAAATCTGAGCGCGCTGGTTCGAATCACGGCTCGGCCGCCGATATTTTCTCCCCTTCCACTAGACCGTGAGTGGTGGTCTGGACGCTAGTCATTCGGATGAGACGATAAACCGAGGTCCCGTGTGCAGCATGCACTTAGCGCACGTAAAAGAACCCACGGCAACAAGAGGGTTGTTCCTGGCAAAATTCTATAGAAAAATCCACTTCGATAGGGAAAACAAATGAAACTGCACGCAGCAAAAAAAAAAACAACAAAAAAATGGGTGGCGCTGTATTATAGCGACGCGCTCTGCCTGGGGAATGCAGCCCGAATTTCACACAGAGAAATCTGTTGTGATAAAAAGAAATACAAATACTGCACACTTTTCAAATAAAAACAAAGCTGAAATTCAAAATGCGTTGACCGCTTCAACAGTCTACACCGGGAAATGCTCATGACGAAATGTCTGGTATGTTTGAAACTTTGCTTGATGTAACTGTTCTCTTGCAGATTTGAACAACTAAATGTCATGAATCGAATGGACAAAACAAAGAGACAGGTCCAGATATCATTCACGGAACTTTACTGATAGCATCCTTTCCTGTTACTACCATAGATGCCTTCATGAAACTATATTTTCCGTAGGGAAAAATGTGGAGAAAAAAAATCCCATTTCACTCTGACACATGAACGATCAAGAGATAGACCCATTTTCAGTATCAAGCTGCTTTGCTTTGAGAAAGTATTTGGAAAAGAACTGTACTTACACACACACACACACACACACACACACACACACACACACAATAGTGAGACCCCCGTCCCTCCCCCTTTTTTCTACACTCCACTCACATGCAGACTTCCATATGGTGTGCGCCTATCCGTTTGAGTAGTGTGTGTGTGTGTATGTGTGTGTGTTTGTGTGTGTGTGTGTGTGAACTCAAAACTCATTTAATTGTCTTAAAACCCATCAGAGGAATTACGGACACTATAAACTAAACACAACAAACAAACGAAAAGTAAAAGCAATAAACTGTGAGCACATGCAGGATATTCCACAGGACATAGATATGGACTGCGAACTTCAAAGCATTCATATATGTATATTTTGCCAGTTCTGGTTGGAAATAACTCAGTGGCAACAGAGAGTTTGGATTATTGTGTTGTCAGTGTCCTCTATGTTTAGTTTGATCAGGTAAGGTTGTAATGTATAATTGTTTGCAATTTTGCAATGAAAGGAGAGCCTTGAAATGGTCCCGTTCTTTGTGCTGTTCCAAAATTGAACATATTTATCCTGTAGTTTATTCATAACAGAATATTTTAGTCGCTTAATGTTGAGTGTGCCTTGGTTCTCCCACACGTTGGAAAACCCAATTGAAACCAGTATCTTTTTGATAAAATCAAGCCAAGGAACTTTTTCCAATGAATTCATCGATAACATATCATATGCTTGTCTCAAATAGCTATCTTCTTTTGATTCTATGATGTGCACCCAGAACGATATAACCTGACACACTGCGGTCAGAGAAATGGGGTATCTGCCTAACTCTGCCAGGACTGGTAACTTAATTGATGTGTGTGTGTGTGTGTGTGTGTGTGTGTGTGTGTGTGCTGATCATGTGCAAACGCAGGTCTGAACATACCCACATTTAATTGTTTATGAAGAATCCTGTTACGGAAATTGAAATACCAGTTAGGATTAAAACACTCCAGACAAATAGTTATCTCCCTTGCTTTTCCCTACAGACGACCCATTTGTTGGGGTGAGGAAAAAAAATCACAAAAAAATACAAAATATAAACTGAATGAAACTCACTGTACTTGACCCACTGACCCCTCTCCTCACGCCGTGTGAACGCCCACCCCCTCCCTCTTCACTGCTCTCAGGAGCTGAATCACAATCAGTACCCACTTGCCAGCAGCTTTCGTCACTGCAGACACTTTATTCAACGTCTTCATCATCCTCATCGATGTCGAGACTTTCAGTTTGAAGCATTTCAATCACTTCAGCAGTGGTAAAAGCCGCTGTCGTGATCTAGTTTGCTCCAAAACTTTCCACTTGTATCGCATGCGACGCCATTTTCGATATGTATGCAAATTAGCTTGTCAACTCGCTCGCTCGCTGTGGAGTGTATTGTTAAGGAATCTCGTGAAGAAACTTTCCAATCCACCCTTGACACGTTTACAATGCCCAGTGTAGCTGCGATTGTTATGCTACCCCATGAGGGAAACGTGGATGTTTTTTTTTTTTAAATAATTGTCGAAACCGCTATAGCGTTCCATCGTCCGGAGTGATTAAGTTCTGAGTAAGACCAGTCAATGTCAACCAGTCAATATCACGCTCGGTCTGACAAGCTATTTTTTTCTCACCCAGCAGATGAATGGAAAGCCGTGTAATAGTCTTCTGCTTCTGAAACCGATTCGAAGTTAATTAAGCAAACAAGATACCAACTTTAAACGCCCACTGGTGCAGGTAAAAGCGTCTTTCGACAGCACTCTGTACGTAAACACCATTGACACTGATCGTCTGAATCCGCGTTATTCCAACGCACCCGGCTCTGGCTGGTCCTCTTCAGTTCGGCCTACGTCATTCCGGCCGCCCTTGTCTCTGCCTCAATGCTTCTCCGCCAGGTCTGCTTCGGACGGCCAACTTTCCTTTTCCCCTGTGGGTTCCAATCAAGAGCCTGTCTTGTGATGTTTGTTGCAGGCTTGCGTAGTGTATGGCCTATCCATTCCCATTTCCGTTTCTTGATTTCCGTCTCCAGTGGGGTCGTCTGAATCCACTTTTCTTCAATTCGATATTCTCTCTCTTCATTTTCACGACTCTCGTTAGAATAAAATTTTAAAAAAAAGAAAAAAAAGAAAGAAAAAGAGAATTGCTCTCGTCCGTGTTATGTCCACAGCAACAGACGTTTCCATACAACAAGATATCATTCGTTGTAACTAGGTATATCCCAGGTTTCCTAGAGTAGACATCTCCTTGAGTCGTTCGGCAAGGCCGTCAACGGATTGTGACGCTGCTTTGAATGAATGACTAATGAAACGTATACTTACAGTGCGCCCATCCTCGGTTGAAAACCAAGCTCTAAGCGCTGTACAAACCAGGGGTCATTTGTACAACAGGCTGCCTACAGCCGGTT
>NC_134895.1:7384066-7391566 GCF_041734735.1 Babylonia areolata | reverse complement strand
CATGTCTATGTATGTGTGTCAACGTGAGATTGAAAGATAGTCTTCTCTTTTAACAGGCCTTGTGGTCACAATGTCCACAAACACCTCGCTCCTTGACAACGATATCAACGATGGTGAGAATAACACAACAAACTGCCGCCTAGAGTCCCGTAACTTGGATTACATTCCGTGGAACAACCCGCAGAACATCATTTCAAGGGAAACGACCTTCTTCATTACAAAAGTCTCGAACGGTGTGATTTCTCCTGTGACCGCTTTCATAGGTCTGCCCCTGAACGTCGTCAACTGCCTGGTGTTCTTCAAGCAGGGTCTCCGCGACAGAATCAACTTACTACTCTTCTGTCAAGCTTTCGTGGATTTCTTTGTGGAAGTGACTGTGATTTTACATTCCATCGAATACTTCTACACGCTTCTTGCAGGGAACTTCCAGGTTCACGGGCCGTGGATGAGGCTGAAACAGAACAACGGGATCTTCACATTTTACGGCTTTGTGTATGTTTCTGCGCTCGTCTCCACCATGATCGCCTGTGAGAGATGCCTCTGTGTCACCTATCCTTTCAAAGCCAAGAAGTTCTTCAAATCATCCACTTCGGCAGTTTTCGTTGCGGTTGCTGCAGTGGTGTTGGTCGGTCTTCATTATATCATCAGCGATCAATTCAGAATCGGCTGTGTACACTACATTCATACAAACATGACAATAACAGGTTATATTCCCAGCCAGTTTTACCTCCAGCATCAGAAGCTGGTTGACACACTCAGTGGAGTACTATACGGATTTGGTCTGCCTTCTTTCTTCATCACAACCACCATCATCACCACTATCATCACCACTGTCAAACTAAAGACCGCCGCAGCGTGGAGACAGCAGATGAGCTCAGTGAGAGAGGACCAAGGCAGCGAAGTCGCCCTGACCAAAATGCTCATCGCAGTGTCCTGTCTGTTTGTTGTCTGTTCCCTTCCTAATATCGTGATCCGGCTTATGACAGTGTTTGTCTCGGAGTTCAATCTAGGTGGTCGTTATCAGAATCTGTATATGGGCTGTGTTACTACGCTGTATGTGACACCAGCAATAAACTCTACGCTCAACTTTTTCTTCTACGTACGCATGGGATCTAAGTTCAGGCAGACTTTGAAACAAATATGCTGTTGAGAATGGAAGACATTGTAAGAAAAAGACAATGTCATTATACTAAAGCAAGTGGCTTCGTCGCCAAGTTGTTGAGATTTCAAAATATTGGAAGTGAGTGGCAATGCTTGTGTAATGCAAGTGATTTCTGTTGCAGCTGCAAAGATCGAAGGACGATGGCAAAAAGGATGAGTAGCTGAGCAATACCATCACAAGTGAACAGGTTTTAAGTCTTGTCATGAAGGAAGAAACACATTGGCAGATTGAAGTACTGCCGTTGTATTGCAAGTCTATTCCCACCTTTCTTTAATATCGACTGTTGGCCGCCGTTCTTTCTCTGTCTCTGGACCCTGTAATTGGAATGAACTTCCTCTTTCGCTTCGTCAGGTCTCCCCACTCAGCTCTTTCAAGTCTAGCCTTAAAACCCACCTCTTCCCCAAAAAGCCTTTCTTCCATGCCTCTTCCTTGTCTTCAGTTTTTTTTTCTCTCCAGTTTTAGAGTTATGCATGCGTTTGAATGACTGAAGCAAAAGCGCTTTGATTTGTCTCTGCACAAGATTCAGCGCTATATAATAATAATAATAATAATAATAATAATAATAATAATAATAATGTGTGCAGTTCAATTTATTACATTTTTAAAGCTTTGTTCAACATGTCAGAAAACAACTGAACGAAAGGTACTATAAATAACAAGAACGTAAAACGTAAGCGCGTCAATGTCAACAGTGTTTTTGTGGATTTTTTTCTTTAATATCACAAGTATAAGAATATTTCCAAAAGTACCATTATAAGAATAGCATGCCCATACATTGTGAAAGAAGAATATGCTGCACAGCAAATTTAGTTAGTTAGTCAGTTAGTTAGTTAGTCATCTAGTTATTTATTTGTTGATGTGTCAAACTGTCTTCTCTGACAGATCAACTGTCATGAACACAAACAATTCAACGGGTGCAATAGCCGAATGGTTAAAGCGTCAACATATGTGCAGACCTACTAGTGCCATACGCACGTTAAAGATCCTGTAATCCATGTCAGCGTTCGGTGGGTTATGGAAACAAGAATATGCCCAGCATACACCCCCCCCCCCCCCGAAAACGGAGTATGGCTGCCTACATGGCGGGGTAAATAGACAAAAAACGGTCATACACGTAAAATGTTACATGTCTGTCTGAGTGTGTATGTGAGTGCGCCTGAAATCTGATTGAATGACACAGGAAACGAATGATGAGCGCCCAGTGGCAGCCGTCAGTCGGCTCTACCCAGGTAGGCAGCCTGTTGTGCAAATGACCCCGCGTATGTAAACCGCTTAGAGCTTGGTCTCTGACCGAGGATAGGCGCTATATAAGTATCCACATCAATCAAAAACATAAGAATTTGAATTATACCCTTTCCGAGTACCTGGTCAGCTCGGTAGGTAGAGTACCAAGCTCTTACTGAAAATGTTGGCTTCGATTTACAAATACACAACATAATAATAACTGATTTCTTCCACTGTCCAGCGTAAGTAGTGCAGCGTCCCTTCCACCATTTTCCTGAATGGTTGGTTACCCTCTTTGGCTCGATGTCCAATTGCAACTGAATGCAAAGTAAAAAAAAAAGAAAAAAAAAAAAAAAAAAAAGAAACTGTGAAATAAGGCACAACATATCATAGTTGAGCACAGTACGTACAATACAGCACGACAGAATACAGCACAGTATATAACAGTACCACGCGGTACAGTGCAATTACAGTGGAATGCAGTATACCACTGTACCATGCAGTTCTGTCTGTACGATGCGGTACACGTTACTGTAAAAATTAATGCAGAGCCGCGCAATATGTTCTACACGATGCGGAACAATGCAGTTCAATTGCAGCACAATTCAGTATCATGCAGAACAGAACAGCACAGTGCGATACAAGACAATATGGCACAGCACAATACGCTGCAGCTCAGCACAGTGCAACACAGTACAATACATCACAACACAATACGCTGCAGCTCAGCACAGTGCAACACAGTACAATACATCACAACAAAGTACAACGCAGTCCAGCACAGTGTAGTACAGTACAATACAGCACAACACAGTACAACGCAGTCCAGCACAGTGTAGTACAGTACAATATAGCACAACACAGTACAACACAGTGCAATACAGTACAATATAGCACAGCACAGTACACTGCAGTACATCACAGTGCAAT
Organism: Babylonia areolata; assembly: GCF_041734735.1. NCBI lineage: Eukaryota > Metazoa > Mollusca > Gastropoda > Neogastropoda > Buccinidae > Babylonia > Babylonia areolata. Next base: position 7,388,250 of record NC_134895.1, on the reverse strand, counting down.
GCAGTACAATAAAGCACAACACAGTACAACGCAGTGCAATACAGTACAATACAGCACAACAAAGTGCAATACAGTCCAGCACAGTGCAATACAGTACAGTTTCAGTTTCTCTTTCTCAAGGAGGCGTCACTGCGTTCGGACAAATCCATACACGCTACACCACATCTGTTGAGCAGATGCCTGACCAGCAGCATAACCCAACGCGCTTAGTCAGGCCTTGAGTGCATGCTTACATATTTGTGTACCTATGAAAGTGGATTTCATTTTACGTAATTTCGCCAGAGGACAACACTCTCGTTGCCATGGGTTCTTTTTCAGTGCGCCAAGTGCGTGCTGCACACGGGACCTCGGTTTGTCGTCTCATCCGAAAGACTAGACGCTCAGTTTGATTTTCCAGTCAAACTTAGGAGAAAGGGCGAGAGCGGGATTCGAACCCACACCCTCACGGACTCTCTGTATTGGCAGCTGAGCGTCTTAACCATTCTGCCACCTTCCTCCTTACAGTACAATACAGCACAACGCAATACACTGCAGTTCAGCAGTGTAGTACAGTACAATACACCACAACACAGTACAATGCAGTACAGCACAGTGCAATACAGTACAATATAGCACAACACAGTACAACACAGTACATCACAGTGCAATACAGTACAATACAGCACAACACAGTACAACACAGTGCAATACAGTACAATACAGCACAACACAGTACATCACAGTGCAATACAGTACAATATAGCACAACACAGCACAACACAGTACAACACAGTGCAATACAGTACAAGACAGCACGACAAAGTACAATACAGTCCAGCACAGTGCAATACAGTACAATACAACACAACACAGTACAACGTAGTACAGCACAGTGTAGTACAGTACAATATAGCACAACACAGTACAATGCAGTACAGCACAGTGCAATACAGTACAATACAACACAACACAGTACAACGCAGTACAGCACAGTGTAGTACAGTACAATATAGCACAACACAGTACAATGCAGTACAGCACAGTGCAATACAGTACAACACAGTACAATGCAGTACAGCACAGTGCAATACAGTACAGTACAATACAGCACAACACAGTACAATGCAGTACAGCACAGTGTAGTACAGTACAATATAGCACAACACAGTACAATGCAGTACAGCACAGTGTAGTACAGTACAATACAGCACAACACAGTACAATGCAGTACAGCACAGTGCAATACAGTACAATACAGTACAACACAGTACAATGCAGTACAGCACAGTGCAATACAGTACAGTACAATACAGCACAACAAAGTACAATGCAGTACAGCACAGTGTAGTACAGTACAATATAGCACAACACAGTACAATGCAGTCCAGCACAGTGCAATACAGTACAATACAGCACAACACAGTACAACGCAGTACAGCACAGTACAATACAGTCCAGCACAGTGTAGTACAGTACAATATGGCACAACACAGTGCAATACAGCACAACGCAGTACAGCACAGTGTAGTACAGTACAATATAGCACAACACAGTACAATGCAGTACAGTGTAGTACACAGTACAATACAGCACAACACAGTACAACGCAGTACAGCACAGTGTAGTACAGTACAATATAGCACAACACAGTACAATGCAGTACAGCACAGTGTAGTACAGTACAATATAGCACAACACAGTACAATGCAGTACAGCACAGTGCAATACAGTACAATACAGCACAACAAAGTACAACGCAGTCCAGCACAGTGTAGTACAGTACAATACAGCACAACACAGTACAACGCAGTACAGCACAGTGTAGTACAGTACAATATAGCACAACACAGTACAATGCAGTACAGCACAGTGCAATACAGTACAATATAGCACAACACAGTACAATGCAGTACAGCACAGTGTAGTACAGTACAATACAGCACAACACAGTACAATACAGCACAACGCAATACACTGCAGTTCAGCACAGTGCAACACAGTACAATACAGCACAACACAGTACAATTCCTCCTCCTTCACCCACAGTGTAAAAGGAACATGGCGTCAACAGACACGAGAGACAACAAACAAGAGGTAGAAATCTGTGGCTGCATTGGTTACTGATGAGAATGAGCCAACACGCCAGGACCAGTCTCCACAGATGAACTACCCACAACCTAACTGACGAAAGATATATGGCTTGCAAGTGCCACCACGGTCTGTCAACGCTGGGATCCGTCGAGTATACTTCCGAGGCAATCTTCATCAAAGCACCCCTTCACTCAGAATCACGAAGAAAAGTTTCCGATTCAAAAGCTTTCCGTCTGGTGCTGAGTGAGAGGCTTTTGAGTTTCAGTTTCAGTAGCTCAAGGAGGCGTCACTGCGTTCGGACAAATCCATATACGCTACACCACATCTGCCAAGCAGATGCCTGACCAGCAGCGTAACCCAACGCGCTTTTGAGAAATCAGCCACTCTGGTGACGCTGACCACTGTGGCGTGTGGAACCATTCCAAGGGAGTCTATGCCTTCAGGATCATATGCAATGGCAGGAGATTAGATTAGAAAGATAACCTGGGCAAGGAAACAGTACAGTTGACGAAAGGGCCGGGCAACGTATTGAAAAAAAAGTAATTATCCATCTGTGGTCTGAATTTCAAAACGTGAAAGCAAACAAAATTCACAAAGCGGTTGAAATTTGCAATCAACACAAGCATGGGGAATGACTAGGTCCATTCATGAACTGTGTTACGTCAGAAACAAGGGGGGCATGAAAGCAGAATACTTGTCTGAAATCGATTAAAAAAAAAAAAAAAAAAAAAAAAAAAAAATATATATATATATATATATATATATATATATATATCACCACACACACACACACACACACACACACACACACACACACATATATATATATATATTAGCACCAGACTCTCCAAACTTCGGACTAATGGTAAGATTGGTTTGATCGAGTCGTAACAAAATGGGGAGTTTGTTTCATACTTCCTGTTTAGCTAAGACATGCTTACCATGTCAACTGGTGCTACTGTCTCTCTCTAGGCCTTGGAGCAGCAGGCTTTCAGGGTTACCTGAAAGACCAAACGAGAAATAGTGCCAGCTACAATGTTTTTTTTTTCCATAAAGTATTTATTCGTGTAAATAAGAAGACGTCTCTGCCAGGAAAGTCTGCTACCCTCTCAGACCATGAACTCAATACCACGACCTCCAGTGGCCACCAAAAGAACAAAGCGTAGGTCTGACGGCGAGAATGTCAAAGGGAATGGAAACCAAGGACTGGAACGGTGCCTTCCCGAATGAAATCCTGGAGGAACACGTGACATAGGAGAATCCTCCTGGGGCTGCCTGACCACCCAGTGAGTTGAAACACGTGACATGAGAGAACCCTCCTGGGGGTGTGTGTGACCACCCAGTGAGTTAAAACACGTGACACAGGAGAATCCTCCTGGGGGGTGTGTGACCACCCAGTGAGTTAAAACACGTGACATAGGAGAACCCTCCTGAGGGTGTGTGACCACCCAGTGAGTTAAAACACGTGACATAGGAGAATCCTCCTGGGGGTGTGTGACCACCCAGTGAGTTAAAACACGTGACATAGGAGAACCCTCCTGGGGCTGTGTGACCACCCAGTGAGTTAAAACACGTGACATAGGAGAACCCTCCTGGGGCTGTGTGACCATCCAGAGAGTTAAAACACGTGACATAGGAGAACCCTCCTGAGGGTGTGTGACCACCCAGTGAGTTAAAACACGTGACATAGGAGAACCCTCCTGGGGCTGTGTGACCACCCAGTGAGTTAAAACACGTGACATAGGAGAATCCTCCTGGGGGTGTGTGACCACCCAGTGAGTTAAAACACGTGACATAGGAGAACCCTCCTGGGGCTGTGTGACCACCCAGTGAGTTAAACCCCTTTGAGACTTCCTTCTGCTTCTAAGCAAGAACCCCGCCCAGCTCCCTGATCGTAATGCATGTCGCCGATATATACCCTCGAACCATACTTGAGTGTTAAATACCCATGGAGAAGTGAGCCCGGAAATTGGCCAGCTGCATTTTTTTTTTTTTTTTTTTTTTTTTTTTAGAAAGGTTTAGAGACAGGATCCTTTGTTCTGCACACCGGAATAACCATCTGCGCCAGCAGAAATCACACCAGGCACTCTAACTGAAAAGGATATCCAGCACCG